>NC_044495.1:38472210-38732210 GCF_902362185.1 Chanos chanos | reverse complement strand
ACCACATTTCTGTTAATTCAGTGAATACTTTAAAGTATAGACTGTAATGAAATAATGTCCTGGACACCTTTTACTTGATGTCCATGCTAGGTACTATGTGAGGCCTGAAAACATGAGTGAAGAAGGTCTTAATACATGAGTGAAAATGTGAAAGGTCTGAAACACATACGTGAGTATGGTAAAAAGTCTGAAAACACGAGTGAGTAAGGTGAAAAGTCTGAAAACATGTCAATAAGGTTAAAAGTCTGAAAACATGCGTGAATTCACTGAAAAGTCTGAAAACACGAGTGAGTAAGGTGAAAAGTCTGTACACATGTGTTAAAAGTCTGAAAACCTGAGTAAGGTGAAAAGTCTGTAAACATGCCTGAATACAGTGAAAAGTCTGAAAACCTGAGTAAGGTGAAAAGTCTGTAAACATGCCTGAATACAGTGAAAAGTCTGAAAACCTGAGTAAGCTGAAAAGTCTGTAAACATGCCTGAATACAGTGAAAAGTCTGAAAACCTGAGTAAGGTGAAAAGTCTGTAAATATGCCTGAATATTGTAAAAAGTATGAAAACATGAGTGAGTAAGGTAAAAAGTCTGTAAACATGAGAAGAGCTCAGCTGGAAAAGCCTCTTTCTCGCTGTGTCTCTCTTTCTATGTTTCTCTCTTTCTCTCTCTCTCTCTCTCGCTCTGTCTCTCATATTTCCTGAAGTGGTATGTCTCTCTCTTTAGCCATGGGGTCATGGGACACAGATGAGACCTGGTGGATTTGAATGAACTCTCAAGGGGAAATGGGCTCACACAAACTGTACACACACACACAGACATGCACAGACACACACACACATACAGAAGATTTTGAACATTTCATTCACCTATTCTGTGGCAGTATTCTCTCTCTCTCTCTCTCCCTCTCTCTCTCTCTCTCTCTGTCTCTCTCTCATACAACACACGCACACACTCTCTGTCTCTCTGAAAAGAGAGTCCAGTGGAGCAGACACAAGCATAGGTTTGTTTGTGTGTGGTTGATCCACATCCATATGATATTGTAATACATCCTCCACACGTGACAGGAGGTCAGCACCATGGAGACATTCTTTTCCAAATGAATCCCTGTTCAGCTCAAACACACCTCAGCTTCAACTACATTTAACTTTTCAATACTGGAATGGCACCGAAATATGAGATTGTTTTTTTACAGTTTATAACTTTATTTCATATTAAACTCATTACCAGTAAATCACCTTTCATTTGAGAAAGAAGAGCCCATGCATGGCCCAGGTCAGTGAGGTTGATAAATGAAATCTCTGGTCATATTTGTATGGCGAGTTGTCTCTGTCTGTTTAACCCTCTCAGACTGTAATTGAGGTTTGGAAAAGGTCCCCTCAGGGTAAAGCTTCATTAGATCCTCACAGGCTTAACCCCCTCCCTCCCCCCATTTAACCTTCCTGGCCAATGGGCTTGTGATGTGTCCACACTGTGAACCTTCAGCATAATTGCAAAACCTCAGTTATCAATGTGTATAAACACTTTGATTTCCAGCTACCAGCATCACTACCACCCCCTCAATTCAGTTTAAAAAGCTTTTCAGGGGCTTTTCTCTCTCTCTCTCTCTCTCTCTCTCTCTTTTTTTTTCATTTAGTCAATTGACCTTGACTGCGCCTGTGTGGCTCTGGCAACATCTCCCCCACCCCACCCCTCCCTTATTGTCTCTCTCACTCTCTATCTATCTATCCAAGCTTTAGACTTCCATCAACAAAATTATCCCAATATCCTGATTACACGAGAAACTGCCCTGTTCCCGAAGCTGCCACATTCAAATATTAATATTCAAATTAAAATATAATTTATTACATTATCTCGCTGCTCAGGCCCACTCCGTAATTTTTATTGGAGGCATGTGATTTACATAGACATTCGTATAAGACCTGTCTGCAGTCATTAAATTAGCCCTGCCTGAATAATTAGATACTCATCTTCAATTGAGAAGCCAGGGGAAAAACCGTATGGTGAACTGTGGAAGACCCTTACAGTTCAGCCCTTTCTCTCTCTCTCTCTCTCTCTCTCTCTCTCTTTCTCTCTCTCTCTCACTCACTCACTCACTCACTCACACACACACACACACACACACACACACATATATCAACAATGACATATGACATGGCAAGTATGCTCTCAGGGCATATGTGAGAGAAAAGACTAAATAAATCAGTGAAGTTAAGTGATCTAATTCTTAAGAGTAGGACAAGAGTTTGAGAGGATTTAAAACTTTATTTACCTCTAATATGAATATTACAATGTAGTACAGAAGTGACTTTAATTTGGAAAAGCGAACAGCTATCAAGTAACTGTGTGTAAGGAAACCAGAGCGATAGGCAGAGAGAGAAAAATCAATTTTCAGTGACAACAATGCTATGACAAACTATATAAAACCCTTAAACACCAAACAACAAAAAGTGCAGTTCTCTCACAAGCCAAGCGATGTCCATGGGTGCAGAAGAAACAGTGTTGGATAGGTGGTTTTCCTAAGCACCACAGGGAGAGATACACAGTCAATGATAATGTTTTCCACTGGCCATTTCCCCTAACACACTGTGGCATTATCCTGTCACTGCATCCAAGTGTCAGTGTGTGAGTGTGAGTGTGTGTGTGTGTGTGTGTGTGTGAGTGTGCGTGTGTGTGTGTGTGTGTGTGTGTGGGTGAGAGAGAGAGAGAGAGAGAGAGAGAGAGAGAGAGAGACGTTCGTTTATGGACACACAAAGAGTGTTTTCAACAGGGGAGTTTTCACCAGGAGGTCTCCTTCGCCACAGTGGGCAATGCCTCTTGTCCCGCATGCTTCCAAATTTAGTGGTGCTCTGGCTGTGTTCAATTAGGCATGAGTTTTCAACCTTTCCCGCCGCTCTCTGTCTAAAAGGACTGTTGAGAGACTGCTCTGAAAAGCCTTTAGGGAAGCACTTAAAGAGCCTCTCCAACCACGTTCACCTAAAAGAGTGAGTAAAACCGCCACCGTGCTCTCGTGTGAAATTGTTTCTTACTCTCCGAAGAGTATTAATGAATAAGGGCATTTACATAAGGGCATTTCCATGTGCAAAACTGAATCAAAATATATTTCTTTCTTTTTTTCTTTCTTTCTTTTACAATGCTGTAGTAAGGAATGTATTATAATTAAAAATGCCCAGAAAATATTGATATAGAATCTTGCAGTAAGGCCTACCATTTCAGAGAAGAACTAAAAAATTCAAAATGCAGTTAAGTAGTCTAAGGTAATTCTACTTAACCGCGGCTGGGCCATACACTCCTCAAAGATATTCATTACACCCGAGAAAACGCGAGTCTGGCCTCAGTTTTATTTAACGGCTCAGCAAACACACAGACACAGACATTCGACACATATAAAACAGATTCCAGTAATACAGATAAATAGCATCTCCTCTAAATTGCTAAACCAAAAACAAAGGCAATTTCTAATGAAGGACCCATTCAAAACTTGACAATATTTCTTTTTCATGTTCATTCAAATAAAACATTTAGTATGTTGTCATGATTGTGTTAAGGTCAGAGGTAATCGTTTTCAGGAATGCACGACTTTAATTCACTTTAATTCAATCAATAGGCTGCTGTGTTATTTTTTCCGCCTTTGCTTTCAAGATTGTTCGTTCATTCTCTCTCTCTCTCTCTCTCTCTCTCTCTCTCTCTCTCTCTCTCCCTCTGTCTCGCCCTCTCAGAAATGCCAACAGCCGACCTCACGGGTCTCCTCCGTTCCCCAGAGAGCGTCAACATCGTGGCTGTATCCACTGCGTCCGGGCTTCAGGCACAGAGACAACGCCTGCCCAGGCTATAACAAATGCTGACAACTACCCAGTAATTATATGAAGGTAATTTCACTCAATGGACTTTAATTACAGGGAGAAATTGTACTCCTCCATTGTGTTGCCGGCACACGGGGAGCATTCCAATCGGCCGCCCTAAATAGCGGAGTGACGGCAGGGTGAGGAGCTGTCATCATTTCTCCTCCTCTCGTAGTTAGCCGCTCGAGGTCATTACCAGGTAATTCTTAATCACTGACCTGCAGTAAGCTATTAATTGTAATCCTGCGAATTAAAGATAATTCTAATTAGCCGGCAGTGAGGAAATAACTCAGGTTTGGTGAGACATCAGAGGTGAACGAGTCTATCGGTCCAATGAGGGTTGCTTTGACACAACGCTCCAATCTATCCTCGTGGCGATTCAAAATAGACTAAAATCACTCTAATAATTTACTTGGCAGACAAGAGGTGAACGGAGAGATCACTCTCTCTCTTTCTCTCTCTCTCTCTCTCTCTCACACACACACACACACACACACACACACACACACACACACACACTGAAATCCGTATCAGAATGGCAGAGATGTTGCAGCTATGTCTTAATGGAGAGGTGAAATGACTACTTGTCTTTGAGCTACAAGTCTTTAAGTTAGCACTGCACACAGTTACAAAACAAGACAATGAGGTTCCTATTTTTCAAAGATTTTGCACTTGTACGCTATCCTTTTCATCCTTTGTGAAAACGAATTTGTAAGGTTTGTTAGTATATTTTTTGTAATATGTTTCCATTTGATATTATGCTAGTTAATTTCTCTATTCATAAAGTCCTTTTTAAATCACATTCTGTGTCTGTGTATATCTTAAAACATAATGGAGCTGACATGAAAAGTCAACATTCAAATAACAGCTTTACAACTTAATTACATCTCTTGACAACATCAGTGTCAGAAAACCCACAGTGACGGGTTTCTCTAGCAGGCTTACAGTATTTTAGTTAGGTTTAAAAGTGTCAAAATAACATCATTATTTTATAGTGAGGACACTTTAGTGAGTCATGTTCTGGAGACTGAAAAACATTGAGAGGGTGACTCTGTGGGTGTGGGTGTGGGTGTGGGTGTATGTGTGTGTCCATACGCGCACGTGTGTGTGACTGAGAACATTTTAATTCAATTGAGTGAGGGTGTTTCGCAGTGGAATGGTGAAATTGTCTAATCTAGTTTTTTTTTTCACCATAACATATTTTCATCTCTATGAATAATTTAGACTGTAAAGTGGGTATTACAATTTTAATGAGTTCTGAAGCCATGGTGCATTAGTTCAGTGTATGACACGCAACCTTGAACTGAGCCCAGTGTAAGTCAAAAATATAAGGTTTCAAGAGACATAAAGCCATTGACATACAGTAACAGAGGAGTTGTTTTTTTTCAGAAAAAACCTCCACACACCTCTTTCATCCACATCCAAAAGTGAACTTTCCCCCATCACTTCTTCAACTCAAGCATGCCTGAACATAGAACATTCTAGAAAAAAGGCTCTAAAAACAACTCGCATTGCCTCATCACTTAATCATTTAAAAAAAGCCACCAATAATGTAACAATAGATCTTGGACCATGGAAAAGATATCCCAGATAGTGTATGAGAGTGTAGACTCTGTTTATTCTTGACTGTAGTGTAGTAAAGTGGATGTCTTTTGCTCTTCGTTTTAATATTTAGGGGAGTCACACAAAGACATGACAGCATTTCTGGAAGAGCTTACCTCATACAAAAACACATCTCGAATAAATAAATATATAAATAAATAAATAAGGGGGCTCTGTTTTGATTCAAACCACTGGCAGCAGTAGCTAAAAGGGGACCGCTACATGGCACCAAATGCCTCCTCTGTGTCCCATCTCCCAAAAGGGGAGGGCGGGGGAATGATGGGGTATTGGATCTCTCCAGCTTGCTGCCGGTCGTCATCAAGGTCAGAGTGCCTCTCAAACTTTCCCTCCATGCTGAGGAAGGACAAAAAGGAAGGACCTGTAGTAACATATTCCTCTGGGGTCGTGGATCACATGTTGTGGATTCCAATTTGCAGCACGTCACAGGAAATGACATTAACTACTATTGTTACAACTGAGCTTAAGACCGGTTAGTATGTTACATGTACTGCCATTTGAGAGGCGTGTTCAGGTTTTAAGTTGGAAGCACTTTTAGTAAAACTATTTCATAGTGAGGTTGTAATTGGGTAGTAGCCTAATTTATATTATTACAATGTAATATGTATTGTAATTACCAAATGTTACGCTGCTGTAGAGCAACCTTTTCCATGTTGCCTTCGTGTAGCCATGGTCATGTGTGATTAAAATGGAATTGTTTAATTCCTTTTTAAAATTTAACGATAAGTAACGGCAGAAAGTAGTTCTTTTTTATACATAAAATTTTGCAAAAGAGTTGGGGGAGGGGGGACTAATCTTTTTTTTTTTTACTCATCTGTTTCTTACAATTTATTTTTTTGGGCAAATCATGTGATAGTCAAAAGAACTACTAGCCTTTAAGACTCTGAACGCCCCATTCGTATCAGCTGGTTTCAGAAAGTCAGAACAGGAGTGGAGTTAATCCGCCTGTGTCTTGACCAGAGCCTGCGGTAATTAAAACACTGTAAAATCTCAAGTGTTTTAATTTTATTCAAAGCCTATCTCATTTGGCCCTCCTATCTAATTCAGTTCACTCGCGCTAGCTGTCAAACAGACAAATGATATGACATAAAATGCCGCTAATCACCTCGACGGAGGACAGTGGTTCAAAAATAGGGTGAGCGATGAACAGGAATGAGAGAAGTACCCCTATCAGAACCTATAATTAAGAGGGTGACATCAAACAATAGCAGCTATGACAAGATGTTAGCCGGCTGGATAAATGTGTTCTTTTCAACGTGACTGTTTCAGGGTGGGTGAAGGGAGAGGCTGCTGAATCTCTCTCTCTCTCTCTCTCTCTCTCTCTGTTTGTGTGTCTGTGTGAGCGTTAGGGGGAGGGGTTTTGATGGTGCCAGTGATGAAGACTATGTAAATCAGTGATTTTAATTGAGGGAAAACTTATGTTTAGAGACACTGAATGGATCTTATTTGGAGACACGCTTTGCTGAGTATCACATCTGCCTAAGGGGGCCATGCCACTGTACACTGGTGATCTTTTGGACAGGCCAGTGTGTGTTGTTATGTCCGGGGGGGTGGGGGTGGTGTATGGGGAAATGGTTGTGGCTAGTGAGAGCACACAGACATCTTCTCAATCACGTGTTTCCGTCTTCGTTTACACTGAGAACTTTATTAATCCTGACCTGACAAAGTGGTTTCACAACAGGGCGTTTCCGGTGTCACGCTAGAAATGAAGTAGAAAGGAAAATTTTGGAAACTTTTCTTGAGCAATTTGACCCAAAAATAACTAACTAAATAAATAAAAAAAATAAAACATAAATAAATTTATAAAAAAAAAAAACATTCTCTGTTTCAGATATGACTTGGTGCTGCCTGACATTTCAGTACAGGATGCATGGGGGGAACAACTCGTTCTACCATGCAAAAATCAATTTGAAAGGAACTGACATTTTTCCTAAATTTACTTATAAACGGTTTATAAACCATAATTCAACAGTGCACTACTTCTTAATAAACGCATACCTTTTAGAGGATGGACAGCACACTAACAAAAATTGTTTATCTAATTTTGTGGCCGGGGGCAAGTAAACACAGCTAGAAAAAATGTGTTTTCCTTTTTTAAAATTCACAAACTATTGCATCCCTTCATATAGAAGTTAATTCTCATGTTTTTGTATTTTAAATTCAGTGTGAAATGTACACTCTCACAAACATACACACACACACACACACACACACACTCCACTTGATGTGCTATTCGGGACAAAATAATGAGAAATCATGACATTTATATCTTGCTTACATTTCCCTAATTCATAATTCATAAGCTGTAGCCCATATAAATTGATATATCTTAACATTATTGGCACCAGAGCGCTGCTTAACCTGGCCTGAGGTCTTCAAATAATAAGCAGATGAATCCATGCTGCTTGTGTTTTCAAAGTGATGCGTGATGATTAAATGGACTGAACTCAATATAATCTGGGCCATAAAATAGGCAATAAGGCTTACTGAGAAGGCTCGGAGAGGTCACAGGTCAAGCAGAGCTGGCATGTTTATAGCTCGGCGTAAATTCCCGTCAGTCTTCTCAGACACGTCACCTTCTTTAGGGCAAACCACAAAACCCCTACAGAAACAGGCAATGAGATTCCGCTGAGTCCTGCCAGTATGCATTTTACTGGACAAGAGCAGAATTAGTTTAATTTAACCTTTTAGTAGCCTTTATCAATGATAACTGATAAAATTACAAGGCCAATAACAAAAACCAATAACAAAACCAAGCAAAAAACTTTAACGTGAGTTAAAAACTGTACAAATTCTGATGCTTTCAGTAAATCTGGCCTTAGGTTTTTAATTTGTGTTGTGTTTGCCCATGTGCGTTTGTGTGTGTGTGTGTGTGTGTGTGTGTGTGTGCGCATCTGTGTGTGTGCATGTGTGTGTTTGTGTGTGTGTGTGTATGTGTGTGTGCGCATGCGCGCGTGCGTGTGTGTGGACTCAATGAGATGGTTACCCAGATTTTCCTCATGGAGGATTATTCTCTGTAAGCTCATTGTTGCAGAGATAACAAAAAGCACAATGTCATCGCTATCCTGCCCTCTCTCTCTCTCTCTCTCCCTCTCTCTCTGACCCTCTCGCTCACTCCATTTCTCCTCCTTTCTGAGCTGTAATGACTGCACCAACCCTAGCCGTTTGAGAAATGTTAATGCAGTCCTCATCAAAACTCCACTTTTTTTTTTTTAATCACTACAGTAAAATAGAAGCAATCATGCCCGTCCCCTTGGTGACATTTTCAAGCTTCCCCCTGTCGGCTCCACTTGTAGGAAACAAACGGCCGCTCCGCGTGCTATCGAGATTGAGTTTTTTCACCAAGTCATTACTTCTGTCACCAACGCCCATTTCCAAATTGAAAAATCTGAAACAATAAATGATAGCGAAGCAGTTAATAACTGTTAAGAAATCACATTTGGAAAATTGCATTTAAGCAATAACCTTTTCTCCCTGTAATTAAATGACAGAAAGGTCCCCTCTGCTTTTAATTAAGTCCCCCATTTGCAGTTATGGAGCCATACTTCACTATGCAGATTAGCGGCTGATAGGTCACAGAACAGCCAGACTGCATTTTTAGTGGAGCTGATCTGGTAATTACTCCGCTGTTCGGCAGTGACCAGGCCGAACCTACCCTCCACCCCCCCCACACACACCCCCCACCCTCCCTCTACACCCTCGGCCTCCCCGTCCACCCACCTTCCTCCTGACGGTTCTCTACAGTTCTCTGCCTGCGAGTGCTGTGATGTACAGCTGGGATTAGTCAATGTATCTCTGCCACCATGTCAAGGATCCTTAAATTAAAATGGATTTAAAATGAGGAGCAGCAATGGAGGGAATAATGTTTGAGGAAGTGTGTGTGTCTGTGTGTGTATGAGTGTGTGTGTCTGTGTGTGTGTGTGTCTGTGTGTGTGCGTGTGTGTGTGTGTGTGTGTGTGAGTAAACGGCTGTACGAGAGGCAAGGAAATGATATACATCATTGTTGTACTCGTGTCTTTATTCCCAGCTCCTTAACTCTTGTTGACCAAGGATTTATGGAGAGCGCCACCACTAATATTAGCGTATTTATAAACATATAATGGCGTTTCATCAGTAATTTACTCCGCCCCGTTGAGTTATTGGGCTCGTGAATAGAAGATTAAATACAGTTTTGATCAGCTGCGAGAGCCGTCATTAATAGTGTTTTCGCATTTTATTTAACTAACCTCTGTGATTCATCCGCCCGCGCTGGGTCGTTTGACCGTCTTCGCTTTGGGAGGGATTATCCTCAAAGTACTCTCCAGGCTGAGTCCGGCATGACTGCGGAGTCGTTTTTAAAGGCCTGCATAATTGTTCGGTTAGAAGGGTGTTAATTCTACATTTCGCTGGCCTGTGGGAACATGACATTCATTAGGCGATGGGAATGTGTTGCCAAGGCCAATCGGACTAATAAAAGCTGGCAATGTTCCGAGGCTTCGTTTGAGGAATTACAAGGCTGTTTTGATGTCTCGTTTTAATTGTATGGGTGGGGGAAGGGGTTATGCTATGGGAATCTGATTAAAGATTAAGTGTAGACCTCAGCATATTGTTGATGCCATGTGAAATTATGGATCTGTTTTAATGTAACAATCTAGGCTGTCATATGGCTCCTGGTCATAAGATTTTTATGACTCATTTCTCCAAATGAAATCTGATGAACTCCTAGGTAAAGGCAACACAATCATCTTATGACTTGTGTGTGTGTTTGTGTGTGTGTGTGTGTGTGTGTGATCTAACACCATATGGACTGTATGTAATACTACCAGGAAACCTCTTAGTCTGGTCATGTGCATTTTGAACCAGGTTACAATAAACCGTGTCAGCTTTCAGCGGTCACTGTTTTAGTTTGTTCACCCTTGGCAGTACACTGGTGCTCGTGGCAGTTTAACAACATAGTAAAGACGCCTACAAGTAACCCCCTTCACATCCTACACATCCCTATTTTAAGTGATAGCTAATGGAGGCGTATATTGGTGAAAAACAGAAGTTAACAGACAAATGGTGAATAACAATAGCAAATGTCAGTCATTGCTTGCCTCCTCTTTTTAACATAACCATTTTCAGCACTGCCAGGTGTATAATACTGACTGCCCCAAACCGAGAGGGTAACGGTTTGGACAACCTGAGAAGTTAACCACAAAAGTGTAGGTCACATAGTAACTAAACGAGACACCATAGATCGTAGACTTTGTTTCCAGATGAAAGTAGTTTGGCTGAATCTTTACTCTAACCTTTGTTCGGTTTAAGGTTCATAAACAGTGTGCATGAATAAGCAGTAAACCTGGTGAGGCTGTGTGCCAGCTTAAAAATCACAAGTCTTAACAAAAAGACATGTATAAGAAACTCCTCAGTTAGAACAAAATCTCTCCAAATCTGTTTATTTACTGTGTGTAATGAATCTGTTTACCGTGTGTAATGAGTCTATGATAAAGCAAAGGTACTCTCTCTCTCTCTCTTTCTCTCTCTCTCTCTCTCTCTCTCTTTCTCTCTCTCTCTCTCTGTCTCTCTCTTTCTCTCTCTCTGTCACTCTCTCTTTAAAGAAAGTCTTTACATTCTTTCAAGTGCATGAAAGGCCAGGAGACGGCAAACCCAGATAATTCCCAGAATGCTGATTTCTAAAGGGGTAATCCATCTTGCTGCACAGCCAGTCACAGACAGAGGCAGAGCCTGGTACTTGTAAACTGACAGAGGAACCTGTAAAGAGCATTGTCGGCTGACAGCGCTACAGAGGGGCTGCAGCTGGCACACTGGGTACAGAACAGCATATGTGCCATCCCACACTCATCTCATCTGATTTCAGCTCTCCAGCTTCTGCGGTTGCCGATCAACCGAGCGTTACCACCACAAGTGTGTGTGTGTGTGTGTGCATGTGCGTGCGAGTGTGTGCGTGTGCATGTTGTGCATGTGCGTGTGGGCGCGCGCACAGGTATGTGTGAGTGTGTGTGTTATAGTAAGCCAGAGAGGGAAAGGAGCTATAACCTCATGGTTATTAATTCTTCAGAACTTGAGTAAAAGTAATAACAGGACAGAGCGTCCTTACAGAGTGTCAGAAAAGCCTGGTAAAAATGATAGCATCGACAACAACAGCAGTCTATAAAGGCTAACCTACACAGAAAAACTGCTTCTCCATCCATACTGCCAGTGACACATGAGCAAACATATCCCCTCATTCAGCAAGTTAACATGCAATTAGACCTCATATTCATCATCACTGGGGTTACGGTCTGGTCCTCCTTTTCTTCTCCTCAGACACACACACACACGCACACACACACACACACACACACACATATACACCTCTATCACACATACACACACCTCTCTCTCTCACAGGCGCGCACATACACACACACACACACACATACACACACACATACACACTCCCGGACCTTGCGTGTAGAGCCCAGCACATCTGGGCTGGCTGAGCGGGGCTAAGCTGAGCTGCGTGTTTTGGATTCAGCCTGGCAGTAGCAGATGTGCGGGTTGGTGTTGGAGGTAAACGTGAGTGATAGGATCAGAAGTCCCATATGCTGACAAGCTCCACCAGAAGGCCCTCCACAGCCTGGCAGATTTCAGCATGGCTGCACACATCCCGCACTGCTCCTCTCTGCTCCTCTCTGCTCCTCTCTGCTCCTTTCTGCTCTGCTCCGCTGGCCTGCTTTTGTTTCAGTGCTATGCCAGGCTATGGGAAAAATAGCTGTTCCCTCTGATTGGCCGAGGTGATGAACTGTCAACATTTTAAACGAATTTGATTTAATTAGTATTTTCCGTCAATAAAGCCAACGTCAATATTTCAATAATGAGAAAACAATTATTGGTTTCATAGTTCAAGGTTTTCATGGTTCAAAGTAGATGAGAGAATTGTTTGACTGTGGAAAGTATCTCACCTTTATTGTTCTGCTGTATTGGTAAAAACAGTGTTTTTTTTTTTAGATTTACATTACTAGTAATCTCTTTGGTAACAAAGGCTATGTTTTAAATACAAAGCTATGATACATTAATAAACTTCATAAGGATGCATTAACTTTTCTTGGCAGTCATTAACAGGCCTTGTCTCTGTCTAAGCTACAAAATGCCCCAAAATAACCACGAGTTGTTACAAGATTAATTACAGATTGTTAAAAAGGCGTTATGAGGTCACACGGTCACAAATGTGCGCTTTCCCACCATGCAAAGAAAGGCACAGGACGAGGAAAACACGTATGGACAGACAATGAGAAATGGCGAGATTTTGTGGCTCGTTAAAAAAGTTGGTTTTGACAGGAGAAGGGTCAAGGAGAATATCACCACAGTGCTCATGTTGTGCATGTATCCTAAACACAGAGAGTCAGCCCTGCTCAGAGAGGGGTCTCTCTCTCTCTCTCTCTCTCTCTCTCTCTCTGTCTCTCTCTCTCTCTCTCTCCCTCTCTCTCTCTCTCTCTCTCTCTCTCTCTCTCCCTCTCTCTCTCTCTCTTTCACAAAACTGGAACCTTCTCAGGAGAACTTCATCAAACTGAAACAATACCGCTGACATCACACCCCACAGAAGACATCTACCAAGACGGATCGCAAGAGATGGTTTATTAATGAGGATTTGGGGGCACCTGTGTTTTTTTTTATTAATGAGGATTTGGGGGCACCTGTGGTTATTTTCCTCCTCCTCTAAGGTCACACAATGTGTTTCTCTAAGACACTACACGGTGCCAAACGCATTGTGTTCACGTCACAAGCCATGATGTGTAACGAGTAACAGATGAGTGAAGAAGAGACTCAAAATAAACTGTGAGAGAGAGAAAGAGAAAGAGAGAGAGAGAGAGAGAGAGAGAGAGAGAGAGAGAGAGAGAGAGAGAAAGTTTGGTGTGTAAGTTGAAGTTTGTCTTCTATAATTGTGTGTGCATGTGTATGTTTGTGTGTTTGTCTGCGTGTAGGTGTGTGTGTGTGTGTGCGTGTGTGCGTGTGCATGTGCGTCTGCATGCATCTGTGTGTGTGTCCATGTGTGTGTGTGTGTGTGTGTGTGAGAGAGAGAGAGAGAGAGAGAGAGAGAGAGAGAGAGAGAGAGAGAGAGAGAAAGTTTGGTGTGTAAGTTGAAGTTTGTCTTCTGTAATTGTGTGTGCGTGTGTATGTGTGTGTGTTTGTCTGCGTGTAGGTGTGCGTGTGTGTGTGTGTGTGTGCGTCTGCATGTATCTGTGTGCGTATCCGTGTGTGTGAGAGAGAGTGTTGGGATGAACTGTGATGATAGTACTCTGATGTCTATGGTCCATGTGGCGTGTGGTGACACGGCCACTTCTCAAAGCATCACTGGGCATGAATCATTTACTGAAGGGCTAGGTACTCATTGTGGGGTCCTTCAGTGACATTTTCCTTACAGATTCAATTAGTTCCCTATGCTTTCCATCCGTAAAGGGGCTGTGGTGCTTGATTAAAGCATTTTGTTATGCTAGTATAATCTACATGTCTCACCAATGAAAATGTTAGGGAGTGAGCTGGTTTCAGGTCATTCCTTTAAAATGTGTATGAGGATATCCATCTGAGGGGTGTGTGTGTGTGTGTGTGTGTGTGTGTGTGTGTCTGTGTCTGTGTCTGTGTGTGTAATGTATGAACGGAGTGCAAATGGATAAACTTGTGTTAAACTTGTGCTGTACCAAGCCCAAAACTGTCTGTTTACATGCTCCATAACTTGCTCCTGCCACCTGAACCACATTCAGCCATTCTCTCTCTCTCTCTCTCTCTCTCTCTCTCTCTCTCTCTCTGACTCTCTCTCTCTCTGTCTCTCTCTCTCTCTCTCTGTCTCTGTCTCTCTCTTACACACACACACACACACACACACACACAGACACTATTTATTACCCTGTTTATAATTATCAATAGACTGCACTCACACCTACACAAGCACAAATTAATCCTCCCTACACATCAACTATTTCTCTCCCACCACTTCCTCTCTCTCTCTCTCTCTCTCTCTCTCTCTCTGTCTCTCTCTTACACACACACACACACACACACACCAAAACTTAACACGTGCCTTTTGAATCACACAAAGCCATTGTGTACCTCCTCCTGACCAGCTCTACACACACTCTGCTGCCTGTCCAGGTTTAGTTGTGTGGTAGCAGGCTGTGCTGGGCTGGGAGGTTGCACGGGGCTGTTTTTTTTTGGGCAGAGAGCAGAGCACATCTGCCTGGGCGGCTGCAGCAGGGCCAGGAGGGAATGGTGGTGTTCCGGCATATGCTGCCTAGCGGGTGAATCCACTTTTGTTCCAAGTCCTTCTCCGATTCCCTGCATACATGTCTGGCACCAAATTCAATAACATTACCATGACCTTAGTCCAGAAACCAAGAACTAAACTTTTTCCTCTCATACATCAAAAGCAGGGCTTATCTCACCTCAGGAGGAGAACTGAAGAGATGATATTTTGTTGTGCAGTGCTGAGGGAAATACTCACTGTAATTTTGGAGACTGACAAACTCAAAAACTGATGAGCCAATAATTGCACCTACTCACTGTTTGGTTTGTAATGCATTCGTAAACATTAAATATACTGCATCAAGTGTGAATGATACGTTGTCAGAGCCTGAAGTCTGATTATCCATTGACTTTAGTTATTTTCACTTTTCACAGGTCCCTCATATACATACATACATGCAAATACATATACATGTATATATATACACATATTATGAATGACATAATGCAGGTCCAATGCGATTTCACTGTTGTACTGCCAATGAGCTGTGGCAAATTTTAAAAATAACTCTTTACCTACCAATCCCTCTTACCTCATATGTATATACTGTTATCTTTCTTTCTTGTCTTAAAGTCTGCACCACATTAACTTAGAGTTATTTATTCTGCTTGATTTTCCAAAACAGATCTGTCTATGATTTATTAGTGATTTTGACTCAGTAGAGTCTGACATCTACAGTTTAGTCAGTGACAACCCAAGAGAGTATCTGAGCATCTTTAAGGACTGCCTCATTGACTCATGGTACAGAAAGAAATGCAAGAGAGAGGGCGAGAGAGAGAGAGAGAGAGAGAGAGAGAGAGAGAGAGAGAGAGAAACTGATGAAGGGCCAGTGTAGAGATTTGAATCTGAGGACCAATAGTTTGCAGGTCAGAATGTTGTCTTTGTAACAGTGACTGGATGGTGACTCCACAGAATTAGCAGAGATGCCCTTTTGCTCTGAGGGCTGTTTGGTTGTGAAAATTAGCATGTGTTCATCAAGTTTGTCTGTGACACAAAAGAGACAGGGCGAGAGACATCAGGGCAGTGTGTGTGTATGTGTGTGTGTGTGTGTGTGTGTGTGTGTGTGTGTGTGTGTGTTTGTGTGGGCAGGGGGGTGATTAGACATCAGTCAGTTTTCCCAAGACATACTATCCAAAACACACACACACACACACACACACACAAACACACAACAATACGATTATTACCAAATTTCAAATATTGCTATTATTACAGCTATTATTATCTATAGAGTATTATTTATATGTATTATAATTTTTTTTACAGATACATCACTGTTGCCGTTACTGGACTCTTAGGCTTGTATAAAAACCATGAGAACTCGAAATCCCTGAGACAGTGTTTCAGCAGTTGACTGGTTTGAATCAGTGCCTGTATCCCATCATTCAACCTCATTCAACCTCGTCAGACCAAAACAAACTGTTTTTTTATTTCCATATGGCAGGCGTTAGAAGCCCCCGGTAGAATTACGCTGAGCACGAAGACAGACATTCATCATGCCGTCAAGTTTGGCAAGGCGTGTTTGAAATAGGGATTTTAGCGCGTCTTGGATGAATGACAACGGGACAAATGGAATTGGCCGGTGAAGTGTCCTGGGCATCAGCTTCACGAAGTTTTAGTAGAAAACAAAGGGCAGAAGGTCAGGTACTTGGCAGACACAGGAAGGAAATGGAAAGTAGACGTGACAACATTAGACGAGATTGTGATGATGTCTCTCCTATTTAATTATTGAATCAGGAAAAAATAAATTGCGTTCAATTATTCTAAAGAGCGTTTATGTAAAACGGAAGAAGAAAATTACAACATTCCAATGAAAACCCGATAACCAATAAAATGTTGCTAGGTAACAGGTTAATAGGTACTATTACGATCCAAATCCTTATAAAACAATTGCAAAAAATTTAAATGGGGACTCTGAAAGTGAGTACTGCCATGGATTTGACGCTGGTTAATGCTATGTTGTTAGGTGAACGTTATTAAGGCATCTCACCGAAAACTCCACAGCTCAAACTAATCCATAATTATTACAATATTCTCTGTTTTAGAACCCAAGAACTGTCAAAAGTGTATTCGGTATAATAAAAGTACAGCATGGAAAAGTATGAAAGGAATATAAGAGAAACAAACTGATATAGTTTAAAAACTTTTGAACGTAAAACAACTGTACGGAATGACCAGATAATTTAATATGAAAAAAGGATAAAAGCAAGTGCAGGGCTGAAATTAATTTGAGTCTGTAATGAATGTGTCCGGTGTAAAATTAATTTCTTTTTGCCCCCCCCCCCCCCCTTTGCTCTTTCTGCTGTGTTTATTGGTGGCTGATATGAAGATTAACCTTTCAAATGTGTCTGGCATTTTCCCTGTCCCCTCAAATGCAAAATTAATGCACATTTTTTAATCATTAGTTTAATTTCCAGGGTGATACTTTTACTCATTTGGCTGTTGAACTGTTACGGGTGTTACAACCCTTCAAATTGTTTGTCTCTCTCTGGCATTCTTTTTCTGAATAATTCATTAAGTTTCATTACCCAAGCGTAGAACATTTCATTTAACAGAGGACGTTTTTTCCCCCTTATGTGTGCTTGACAGGCAATCAAAGTTTCTTTTTTTCTACCAGTGCAGAAAATCTGTGAACTAGAAAACTTGCAGCAATTAGTAATTTTGTCGTAGCTAAACGCAAGGTTACTGAGAGACCTGTGCCGAAGTACAAAAGACAAATATTGGTAAAGTACACATTGTGCAAAAAAAGTGATTGATTTATGGATTTTTTTTCCCACCAAAGCACTGTGGTAACTACTGAGGCAACTAGAACTTAGCGTTTTCGTATCGGTTTCGGTGATCTCTTACGCAGTAACAATTACATTAAAGCTTACAATTTATACTATAAGTCATGTGGAATGGCTACATGTGAATTTTCTTTTGACGTCAAACACAATGCAATAGCTCTTTAGTCAACGCAAACGACAGACACTTTGCTTTACGTTTGAAGAAGATCATTATATTCATAAAAACACGAATATTCGGTTGATCATCCAGCTTCTACTGAAATTTAAATGTTAATTGCAATGACTGGGAAGTGTTTCTGTTTTTGAGCGAAGGCCATTTTAACTGCCGACATTTGAAGAGCACTGGGTTGCTAAATTTAGTGAGGAAAACGTGCCATAAGTGCTGAGATGTTGTCAGTTGGAATATCACCTTTAGTGTCATTCGAGCTGACGTCACTGTACTTCTCATACCGTCTTCAGCTCCCTGTAAATCTTTCAGAGTAATTTAAGCCTTCCACTGTGTTCATATGTGTGCATACCCTCTGCACCTCTACAAATATCACACACAAGTCCTAGTAACACTATGTGGTCTCAAGGTGAAGAAGGTCGTTCGTAGTCTTTCTGATGTGACGTAGTGTTGCATCGATGGCATAGGCGCAAGATTCATTTAAATATTTTCTGGGGGTTCATAGCGAGTCTACTCGGCTCATTCGAGTGTAGAGAAAAAGAAAGCAAGCAACTCACTCTCTGTCTGAAAGAGCCTTGCAGACACATAACAAGGTCTACTACGCTGGACAGTGAGGCGACGGAGAAAAAAACACGCGTCTATTAAAGCAACTCTACCCTTCTCTGACCCTCATTAAACACACGGGCAGCCTTGTTAAAAGACTAGTCAGATTTGTGTTTAATGATCTCGAAAGGAATGTAATTGACTGGGCATTACCATCCAAATGGCCTCGGAGCGCGCGATATTTACTGTTCTCTTTTTAGACATCGAAAATGACAGTACATGCTCTATGATTTTTCCCTTCGCGGACAAGCGAAGCTTAGAATTAATTTCACTTGCAAAACATAACTATGTTACTTTTTCGTGTGAAAGTAAAATCTTTTTCATCTTAGATATTACCCCTAAAACAATTTGGGTCTGATGTAGCCCACATATCAGGTGCGAGACGCCGAATGAAGACCCAGGAGAATCGTCTAAAATAACAAATTAACGGCGAAAAAAGATTAGATCGGTCGTTACAGCAAGCGCAGTCGCGAGACATGGCGCTGTCCTTTCAGCACCGCACGGGGAACGTCAGTCAGTAGTTGGGAACGCTGTTCTGTTCATGGATTGACTAAATTATGAGGCAACTCTTAGTCTGACTCCATAAATGGTATACCAGCGTGATTTTACACCCAGTGATGTACAGATCTCATAGCCTCGGTAGCACGTCTGAGTTTTCCAAACCTTTGACCTTGAGAAATTTAAGTGCAAAGTTTGCCTGAGAAAGAATAATGGACAAACGTATTCACGTCACGATCTGCATTACAGATTCATGAGACGTATGGATTTTCCAAAACTTTGCTTAATAGTTAAACACTGAAGTCATAGCCTGTGTCAAAATAAGAACTCGGCATAAAACCGGGTTGTACGTGTATTTCAACAAATACATTTAAGATGTGGTCTTGTGAATACCCTCAGATTTGTAGAATCAATCCGCAATCGTATCACTAAAAAAGCTTGATTTATGAACGCGTTCTTTCACCCCGGTCTCTTAAAAAAAAAAAAAAAAAACTTTTATCCTTCTTCCGCTAGAGGGCGTTCGTGTATTACGTGGCACACAGCCCTTGAAGCTGCAGTTTGTCAAGGAACTCAAGTGAAAGGCCATGTGAATAGATTATCATTTGCTTCGAGAAGATAAACGCAAACTTCGAAGTTCCTTACCACGACCAGCCCAAGTGTAGCAGTACCACTCATAATCTCAAGTGTTCCCTGAGAGAAAAGATACTTAGTTGCTTCATGGCATTAGTCCCGTCTGTATGAAGATGTAAATGTAAACATAAGCGTGCTTAAGAACACACGAGATCACCGTGAAAGACACACAAACTAAAGGGATTCTCGACAACAGCATAAGAACTCACTGGGGTGTGTTCTATACAGTGACGATCTTTAGATTGGCTGCAAGCAAAGCTGTTGTGTGTAAACAGCACTCTTCCTGAATTACAATAGGATTTAGGTTTTTATTCTTTCCACGATTTTCCAGCAGGAGGTACCGACAACACTACAGCGGTTAACTGAAGCACAAACGGAGCCTTTTGTCCAAACAACTTTTACAAGATCTGATGCTTGTATTGCAGAACCCAATTATTTAGCAAATCTAAAGAGAAAGGAAAGGAAAACTAGTATGTGTTAAGCTGGTGATAAGTGGTCATGGGGCTTTAGAGAGTACATATTATCTCTCTAGACTGGTTCGAAGTGATGATAGTTGAAGTGCTTTTCATCCAAACACATAACACGGCTAATACCGGCAAAACCGATGTAGGCCTAACAGAAATAGTACCTTTGCTGATGTTTGGAAACTGAGTGATATTTTCTTGTGACGTGTTACTCTGACAGCGCTTCGGACTTGGGAAAAGCTCCACAAATGGTAAGCGAGGTGTTTGTGTTATTCAAACTGAGTGAAGGCGCTTGACGTTTCTTCACGTTTGAATCACCGGTCCACACGCATCATTTCATGCTAGCTGCCTACCGTGGGAATGAGGACTTATGATTTAACAGCAGCTTCGCGTTTGGATATTCTCTCTATTAAATAAAATAAATAAAACACTCTGAGGAAGTGGCTTGGAAGCTCCTGTAAGCCCACTGTTCATAAAATGAATAAATTAGGGTTGCATCAACACAGTAGACTGTAACAAAGCAGCTGGGCGTATAGTTTCATG
Source organism: Chanos chanos (assembly GCF_902362185.1). Taxonomy (NCBI): domain Eukaryota; kingdom Metazoa; phylum Chordata; class Actinopteri; order Gonorynchiformes; family Chanidae; genus Chanos; species Chanos chanos. The sequence continues at coordinate 38,711,807 of NC_044495.1, read as the reverse complement.
AAACTGTGAAAATAATAGAGTTTCTTGATTAATCGTTAAAACTCTCAATATTTAACTGTTTTTTCCTCTGATTACTTATGTCAAGTCGATCTCTTGAAAATGAGTGATATAAACGTCCATAGGACTGTCCTTATTAAAGGCAAAAAGGTCAAATGAAACGAGGCTATAAAGCTATACTTTTGCGTACACTAAATTTGCTGAACATGTTTGAATGAATTAAACAGGATCCAACAGAATTCGGAGACAAATAATAGGACAATAATGACAGGCCATTAACTATGTTCCGATGTTCCATTTATGTGTTTGTACTCTACCCAAAGGCGTCTCTGTCCCCGACGTTCTCAGAGTGAGTGAGAGAGAGAGAGAGAGAGAGAGAGAGCGTGTGTCTGTCAAACAGAGAACGAGAGGGAGGGAGAGAGAGAGAGTCTTATTTACTTTCAGTTTGCTTTTTTCTCTCTTTAATTTTTGTCTCAAATCACACGATTGTTGTCTCGCGTACTGCGTGACCCACATTGTAAACAGAGAGCGACTTTGGATTTCAAGCAGATCTATTTGCAAGTTTGAATTCGGAGGACTGCGTATATGCAGTGGCGTGACTCACGCCTGCAGCTTCTGTCCACGACAACGGACTCTCACTTCTCTGAATAAATGTATAATTTCTGCAGCACAGAGATAACGGCTTCCCAACATCTGAACTGCTCTGTTTACAGAACGTTGCAATGACGCTGTTTTAAACAATATTTATGGGAACGGAAACGCTTCATGTTTCATTCCATTTAAAACAGCTCCTAAATTGATTTTCAAGTACATGAGTCTGTTTTTTTGTAATGAAGTCAGTTTGATATATTTTCACTGACAAACTAAACTAACACCATTTAGACATAGTCCGATAGGTTTGCGAGAAGAACGAGTTAAATAGACTTACCTTCAACAAGATTACTCACAAAACGTTTCACCTGTGCATATTTCTATGTCTCTCTAATTCGGTTAAAATCAAAAGAGACATTCGCTTAGTCTAAGTCTACCCACGAACGCGGAGGCACAGTGGCCTAGCAGAGAAACGCACATTATTAAAATGATATATGACGCATTTATCACGAGTTCCGATTAACCTCTGTCAAAACATATGATACATGTGTTAGCTTTTCAAATGACAAACAGGTTCTTAGCTCTGAAGAGTCTCGTAAGCAACAGAATATATGGTTACCATAAAGGAAAACAGGCTCTAAGGCCACCATAGATCTGAATGAAAAATAAAAATGATCAAACATTTGAGATGCGTGGTTTAAGTCGCAATGTACAACATAACAGACCTAAATGACATTCAATCTTTGCTTAAATGAATGAGATCAGCGAAGGAAGGATCGAGTTTAGGCATGATTTTATCACAGTAATGATGGCGCAAAATGGTCTAATTAGTCCAGTTTATTGGTTTTTGGACCTAGTGCAAGGGCCTATCACGTGATCTCTCCTCCCAACATGCGTCCTGCACCGCCCCCCCCCCCCCCCCCACACACACCCCTTACGTTCGAGTTATGCCATCACTCTAATGCGTTTTGACTGCTCCTCTCTCTTGTGACAAAGTCTTACAGCTGCCTCGGAATCAATGGATGTCAAAGAAATATGAAAACAATCATGACGGAGAACCTAAATCCTGCCTCCGAGTCCAGATAATCAAAACGCGCCCCTATTCTCAAGACAACAGACGAATTCAGCCCAAACTTTTGTCAATTCGTACTTCGTTACCTTTTATTTTTTTCTCCCAGCAGATGAAGGCACTCTGTCACATCTGTCGGCTTTGTAGTGTAATTTGTAATTATTGCCCTTCATGTGGTCCACAGCTTTGAACCGTCTTTAATTAAACGCGTAATGAAGGGTCCTTCTTAAGCAAGACTATAAGCAGATGGTTTTCAGTCAACAATAAGGGATATGAAGACTTCATTTGTGGACTTGTCACATAGCTCTCAATCATATCAAAAGAAGAAAAAAAACGTGCGAGGCACCAAAGCCTAAGATTTGCTGATTTAAAGCATAACTCTTCCGGGTAAAAATGGTTATCGTTTTGATTTGTATTTGATTATACAAGAAAGAAATTTGTGCTTTAATGAGAAACTTGTTGAACCCACTTGTTCTGACAGTTTGAAATCGATAATGACAGCTCATTTCTAATGTGTCATAAAATTTAAGCTTACTTGAACGATTTATTTTATTAACCGAATAATTTATTTATTTAATTATTTTCTGCCAGGTAGCCGCGCTCACCTGTGTGATGAAGGAGTCCACAGTTGGAGTGTTCTTTCGTCAGTATGTAGTTACATACATGAAAAGCTGATGTTTGTATTAAGATTTCGATTATGGTAAGCCTACCTAACGGATAGCGTACCTAAAGTGATCAAAAGCAGTTATTTGTCATAACATTTGAAACCGCAACAACTCAACAGTAACTCACCAATTTCACGACTTTTTTTCAGAAACAGGACTGAAAACTGTATTACTGTGGTGAAAAAACATGAGCCAAACTGTTTCCATCTTATTAACATGCGCTGACATTGTGCATAATATCCCCATATTAATTTGGGGAAAAATGAGAAAAAAATGTATATTGGGGACAGTTTCTTCCGGTTTATTATTTTCACTCCATATTCGAAATTCAGACTCTGTTACATGTAATCAGTTCAATTATCTTCAAAATATTTACTTTAGGACAAAGTTTGCCATCTACATAAAACCGAAGATTCTTATTGCTCCACGAGTCTATTTTCCAGACGGTTTGTCGTTGTTATTGCCTGATTTATTGTGTTCAGTCACATACTCGGGTTAACCCTGCTTACTGAAATACAGCAGCGCTGCTGTATTCATTTAAACGTATCACCCAGATTTGTGTTGAGTTTGTCACTTTAGGTGTTTTTATATTTTATCTTCGCTTCGCTGGGAGCTATGCAGCGCAATTTAATGACCTTGACGGCGCATGCGTTTTATTTTTATATTGCGCTCGCGCTCTTGTTATGCAGTTTAAGGCTACTACGCAAATTTGCTTAGTGAGGTCTGAAAGGCTCCGATCTCGCCCATCCTTCCACATTTCTTTTATTGTGTGTCTACGTATCAAGAGAGATCGCAAAGCCAAACAGGAACGAGTGTAAACATAGCTGGGAGTTCAAGGTATACTGTATAATTCGGTGTGTGTGTGTGTGTGTGTGTGTGTGTGTGCGTGTGTGCGAGAGAGAGAGAGAGTTTTAATGAAAACACAGCATCACCATGTAAAATGCAATGAGTGCAATAAACTTTCAGCAAAATTAAGGACTTAACTGCCTGGAAATAAGAAACAATATGCTATGGGAATCTGACATGTTTTCAAAACAACTATAAGCATATTACAAACACAATTTAGAACATGAAGACAATTCAAGGTGGTTTCTAGACTGGCTGTCTCTTGACCACGATTCAGATGAGCACACTTCAGTACGTACACATTCATTATTAATCAGATGTTGAATTCAAATCAACCTTGTCTTTCTTTCTCCACTCTGCTCTTTAATATTCTATTTCTTCCTAGATGATTAGCTTGCAGACCTACAGTAGCTGGGGAGTTGAAGGCAAGAGAAGGGAAGCATTAGACATGTTTGTTTAACTCCAATCTAGCGTGTCTTCTTTGTTTAATGTGGCCGAGTGTAAACCTGATTTCTTGGGAGAGAAATGGCTGTAATTTCATTGGATATAGGGCCTCCTGCAACTCCCCTCCCCCTCCCCTCCCCTCACACAACACACACACACACACACACACACACAACCACCAACTGCTTCACTGGGGCACACAGCATGCATGCAACTCTTTCCAATGCAAAGGCTTGAATCTTTGCACCTGGAGCGGCACAGCAAAATTAGCATTGATATGGATTTAGTTGAAATGCAATCTTTTAAATCTTCACAAGATGCGGGAGGATAATTACACTTTCAACAAATTGCGAGGGGTCAGTGTCTCGTTGGACCTAACGCGGTTATGATTCTCAAACAATACCAATATGGAAGCAAAGCATCATCTGAAATTATAATGTTAATGGAAAGGGACACCAGGGAGTGGAACCAAAGGGAGGGAGAAAAAAAAACACCTAATTCAGCGCTTGGTGTCGGTCTTGTCTGTCTCTCTGCTTTGCATTCCCTAGGCCTAATTTAGAAGAATGAACTTGTCTGTGGTTGCTGCACAAGGGAAAAGTTCCACACTGTTAATGTGCTAAGGCTGTTTGAGGCTTTGTTTCATGAGATTTTACACTATGTGTGAACTGATTAGTTGTCTACATAGAAAATGATAGGACTCATGTAATGTACTCTACTTTCACAGAAGCTGGAGAGAGAGAGAGAGAGAGAGAGAGAGAGAGAGAGAGAGAGAACACATTATTACGATCAATTAGCTTATGATACCAATGATTGGGACACCCAGGTGGTCAAAAGCTATTAAAACAGCTTTAATAAGACATGACAAAGTGTGTCATCTTCAACTCCCATTCACTGGGACTTTAAACCTTTGAATCATGGAGAGAGCGATTCATATCAGGTGTACAAACTGCTAATGAGAGTGAGGATGTGATTAATATAGAGACAGTTATGACACTGGGCAAGTTTTATGCACCTGAGTGCTTAGGAACTTGGGTGAGATCCAAAAGCTGGGACAGTAGCATTAGCCTTCACTGTTACAATTAACATTTTACCACACTGCTCATTGTGGTGGGTAAAAGGAAATTAAGAATATAGTCTGTATCATGACAATGCATTTTATTAATATAGATATAGAGACACGTAAGTAAACCCACACATCCCCTTTGAAATCAAGAGACAAAATAAATAATAAATAAGAACATCAAAAAACATGCAAAAACAAGTGAACCAACACGTCATCACCATTCCAGGAATTTGGAATACAGTGGTACAGTGGGTGTCTTTGTAACTGTACATTGGCACACACTCTCAATCCTCATACTCTTCCATTTTTTAAAAAAAATGGGAACAAACAGGTGGAATCTTTTTTTTTTTTTTTTTTGCCCCCCCCCCCCCCCCCCCCTTGAATCAATTCTCCCTTTTTCTGCTGTACTAATGCTGTTTTATCTGTAGGCCTAACCTGTTTTATGACACATGTCATGTTTATGCTATGACCAGTTACCATCTCAGAGACAGGTATGATAAAAAAAACTCAAAACATTTCATTCATGACTTTAGCCAGACTAAATATGGGTAAACAGTATCCAGACGAAGTTGTCCATTCGGAAGTGGCGAAAACCGTTATCTGCTGAGTGATGGAGAAAGGTAGGGGATACATATGCAGAATATGTTACATTCAGTGTCTATATTCTTGGCTGCAGTACCATATATGGATTTTCATATCAGTTCTCTGTGATCAAGAGGAACTGATGATAAAGAAGGAAACACTAGAGCAGAAACACGAGGCTTGTGTCAGATGATGGAGAGAGATTTGACTGGGCAAACAGAATGCCCATTTATGGAATGGTATTCTGAGCCAAATAGTTTTCCGTTATTATTCTTTCATTAGTAAGTCAGGGTTTTCACCAATGTACCATTCCTGTCTGAAACAATAAGTTCCTTCTGAGTCATATGACTTATGTGTCATTTCCAGTGTATGTGGTACAAGCTCTATGGATCCATGGGCATAAACTCAGAAACGTTGGAACAAAATCTTTATGAATTTGAGGAACTTCAATTGCTAATTCAGTTTCTAAGCAATGGTGCCTGTCAGCGCTGCAGTGTGTTATAAAAAAAAATTAGACTGGACACATAAGGGTATACTTGTCAATCATCTGATCAGACTGAGAAACTCAGAAGCATAAGCAAGGTATGAAATTACGATGTACAACTCTCTAACGTTTCATCTTCTTTCGATGAGTACATGATGGAGTTTAAAAAATGTATATCTTTCTGTCCATAGTCTACCACAAAGATCTTCCAAACTACTGTCTCCCATAATCAGGGAGGTCTGATCATGTTAAATACATTGACAAGAAAAAAGGGGAAGCCTTGTACTATACCCTTGAACATCACTTGCTTGTCATGTTTTTGGAGTCAATGAGGTTCCTGAACTACCATCAGTCAAATAAAAATAAAGGAAAAAAAACACAGCGGCACATCATCTGAATGTCTAAACAAGCGTGTTAAGTCAGTTATATTTGATTAATTACACGCGTTATGGTCGTTAACGACGATGTGTGTAGTGAGTATATCATATGCTTCTAGAACATGCTTGTGTATTTAAACAACGTTCAGTGTTTTCTCCATGAGTCATTCTTTTATGAGTGGAGAAGAGCTCCCATTTGTCAAGATGTCTGATATCCTCGTTAGCTCGTATTTTCCCGCTGTCAGCTCACAGCTAGTCGCACACACCGATTCCCTTCTCTCGTGGCGAGGAAATGACAAATATGTTCGATTTATCCATACAATTTGTTTCATTATTGTTGCCAGCACGAGACATCATAATCAATCACATCTAAATCTTCCTGGCAGGTGCCAATCTCTCTCTCTCTCTCTCTCTCTCTCTCTCTCTCTCTCTCTCTTTCTTTCTTTCTTTTTTTCTCCACCAAGTCTATATTTAATCTTATTTCAGGGGTCAAAGAGTGAGAGCACAGGACAGACCCTTGCTTCAACTTAGATTTTATTCTTGATTTCAAAAAGAGTGAAGGAGACAGGGTTAATATATTCATCTAGATTTTTTTATTTTCACAGCCTCATAAATTTACATGCATTTTGGAATCGGGAGACACCGCGACTCCGATGTGTTATGTGTCTCTTTCTGGCATAAATAATATACTGTTATTGTGCACAAAAACGGCGGAACAAGTGTTGTAAGGATGTAAGGGCTTTCCGCGCTCACATACATAGTAGATCGAACTCTGTCTTGTCACGTTGAGCAAAGGGGAGTTTCTAACATACAGGATGAGAATGTCGACTTTGAACAAATTGCATCCAATCATCCCGAGGGAATTCAGCTAATGTCTCAGTCCAGGGCCAGTGTGATGGGCAGAAAAACACATTAAACTTTAAACACACGCAAAAAGTATTCAAATAGTTTCCATGGAAATGAAAAGAATAAAATAATAATTTTATTCAATATTACGTAATATCAGTGTATATTTCATTTGTTAATTTCTTTTCCAATTTCATAAAACCAGTCGTTTCATAAAATGATTTTATAACATGGTTTACCCTTCAGGGTAGCCTAACCTTTGGAGTGTTTCGTTCTAACAGCTAGGTGCTTTTTTTTTTTTTTTTGCTTTTATTGCTTCTTTATCAGCGGATATCTATGTGGGTCTTTGCAAGGTTAAAATCTGTCTACGAATATAAAATAATAGTCGCTTAAACCGTTGTTTCAAACAACAACAAAAAAAGAACATGTACATATTCGAAATAGCTATTCCAGGTGATAACTGCAAGTGGGAAGCTAGAGATGTAGGGATAGAGAGAGATATGGCGAAAGAAACACACACACACACACACACACACTCACAGGCGCGCGCGTGTTAATATGTACCTTGTCTTATATCAGACAGTCTCAGATCATCATCTTCACTTATGAGCGGCATTTTCCGCTGTTGTAACGTGAATCATCCACGAATTCCACTGTAGGCGAAAGCGCGGTGCAGTGTTTGGTAGTGGATCGAGGGGCCAAAATACATGGTGAGGGCCTCTCTCTCCCTCTCTCTCTCTCTCTCTCTCTCTCTCTTTCTTTATGTGTGTTTACGTGTGTTTATGTGTGTGTGTGTGTGTGTGTGTGTGTGTGTGTGTTTTCAGCTTATATGATAACATATTCATGGAATGAATACAACTATAGCAAAACAAAAGCCTATTATTATTATAAGAATAATATCATAATATTGCTTGATTTACTAAGTAATTCTAAAATTAACTCTACTGTGAATATACAAACAAAAGAAAACTGACTCATCATCTCAATTAGAGCAACTAAAAATACAGTTATTTGTGTCAAATGGAGCACACACAAACACACACACACACACACACTGGCACACTTGGAAGCAGAGGGCCGGCATAGGGAAAGCTGGCTGGACAGATTTAACTTTACGCCTGATCGAGTTTTGGAGAGCGGGCTAGCTGAGAGAGGGAAAGACAGCACCTGGCCCGGCTTTAGCATCCCATCTCCCTTTATTGACAGCCTGATAAGCGGGGCGAAACCGTGCGGTTTCCAGCGGAGATTTCAAGAACCCTGCTGCGTTGCACGGTTTCACAGTGTCTAAATGGTGGCGGCTCCAAACAATCAACCGAGTTCAACTCTGACAACCGTCCACCTACCTCCTATTTTAAAGGCTGCCATACCTCAGTGCACTTCCTGAGAGACGCGCACATACGCGGTTGCGCATTTACCTTTCGCCTTGTGCAAACTTAACAGAGCACCCTGGCTTTCCATTAGCCCTCAGTGTTCACCTAAAACAAATCCGAGTGACACAAAATGATATGTAATTGTTAGTAGCACAACATGCTGAATGAATTTAGCGGATCCTGTATAATATATCCAAGTTGGTTGTCCGTGTAAATCAATTATGTCAAAATTAAAGGTTACATATGCAGTATCCGTAAAACAAGAGCAAATCGCGTAAAAACGGATACAGCGAACTGCATGCTTTAGTCTGCTAGTGGAGCGAGAATTGGCCCAGTTTAGTGGAGACGAAAAATAAAGATTTATAGTCCTCTATAGTTTCTTTTGTCCATGTGATATTATTATTAAGAACAGACATAACACTGCCGTCATGAAATGTAGCATAAAAGACTCTATGAATTTAAGTATTGAGTCGATTCGACTGCTTACTCCCCTTTTTTTGTGCAATACATAGTAAAATAATATAGCCTTAATGAAAAGAATTTGGAGGGGTTTTTTTCGAGAATAAGCTAGAGATGAGTACAGGACAGCAATTATAACGCGAATGAATTACAATTATCCTATAAATAACGGGCCTCAAAAGTTATTTTAGATCAACTTCAAAGTCACTAATTTGACAAAAGATATGTACATATGTACAACAGATGAAGGTTCCTACGTTGCAGTGGATACAAAAATACACAGAAAATAGAACCAGCCACACTATCTTGTCCATATATCTTCCTGAGATTACTGTTTTATGAAATAAGAAAAATGTGAAGAATCAATGGAAATATCATTGAATTAAAACGAACAAGGGGACGAACGCATAAAAATGCTATACCTGACGATGAACAACTTTGTACATTGGTAAGAGAAAGTCACGGGCCTCTGAAGATGTAATAAGCAAACACAACTGAAAGAATGGTATGCTGCGGATACAGTGGATTAAAAAAACAATAAATAAAAATATCGGTTGATAATTTAACACCTGTACAAACCAAAACACACACATTGTCAGGTACTTAATAACTGACAAATCCTTAAAACTTAGACGGAGCGACACGTACAATCTCAGCTGCGACAAAACCGAAGCGTGGCAAGGTTCTTCCTGCAACTTCCCGGATAGGGGAGTGATAAATGGCGTCCAAAGTGACGTGTGTTGTCACTCCAGCCAATCGCTGACAGGTAGGACGATATTAAGGGAAAGTTGGTGGTGAGAAAAGGCAGCGTCGTTTTTACGGTCCCGTTCCCTCTGACATTTAAACTACGAGGTACTCAGAACGAACGAAGACACTACATTTCGCTTGCTAAATTGACGACTCCAGTGAGACAGATATGCTGGAAAGTGGCACAAGAATTGGATAGCTTTTACTTTCCCATGTGAAAGTTGAACATCATCAAAGTGCATAAAAGAACCCTACACACTCTTTCCTGCTTTTCTACGTCGAGTCGGATATACTTTTCCCCCTGGACAACGAAATTTGTAGAACCTCTCTTTTCTCCAACTGCTTTGGAAGCGCGCATCTGCCATCCAAACGTGCCGTCTATATGTGGAACTCTTGTTGACATTTGAGGGGTGAGTTTTTAAGAGCGTTTTTTTTTTTTAGTTAGTTAGTTTGTTTGTTTACGCGACCACACACACACGTATAGCTGACTATTCGGTCACAAACAGTAAGAGTTATGATACAAAGAAATGGTTAGCTCTCGCAACCCTTAATACAAGTCAGGCATCAGAAATCCCGATACCGCCCTGTATGCTGTTGTAGAGCAATGAAGTTCTCACAAGAAGTCAGGCAGCAGCATCAGCATTCATTCATATCATCTTCATTTTATATATATATAGCCTATACCTTATCTCTCCTATCATTCCCTTTTTCAGCACTTTCTCTTCAGTCGAGTTGTCAATTACAGAACACGTTCATTAGTTAAGGGAGGCAAAAGGGACACGTAAAAGAAAAGGGAAAAAAATATTATCTTAAATCATCGGGCCCGTGAGCCGTCTTAAACATATTACAATGTAAGAATGCGACAGGCCCATCTCAGTGAGAAATACCAGGTTTGCATTTCCGTGAAATCTGAATTAATTTTGCGTTCAAAGACTCTCCTGATGAAATTTTAAACTACTTATCAAACTATATAAACAAAATCATACAACAAATGTACAATCCAGTAAGCCACCAAGCCAACAAGCTCAGTTACTAAAATTTCTATTTACTTTAGCACTATGGGGAAAAGGTTCTTCTTCTTAATTCAAATAGGCTGCAGTACGTTTAATTAGTTTTAACCAAATGGACCCTAAACTTTATTGTCCACCAGGTAATGAGGAATAATTTCATTTATTGTATTTTTTTGTGATATGTTACCACACAACTCAGTAAGAGAGTGTCCAACATAATGCAGCTGGAAATAAGTTTCTGACGCACACATCTGAAAAAAGTCTAAAAATTTAAAAATTTACAAATTCACAAAGACAAAATTAAAGTTATCCGAAAAGTTTATGAGAAGATCCTTTCGCGTGCGTTCCATTTACGAGGGAACTCTCTGCATTTCGAGAATACTGATATGACAACACTATCCTCCCTGTAACTCGTCGGTTCCCCTTTTTACTGCACCTGAAATCAAAGTCGGTTTATCCATCCCTTGTATTCGGATATTTAGTGATAGGCCCCTCTCTCACTCCCTCTCTCCCCGTCTGTGTGTGTGTGTGTGTGTGTGTGTGCGCCCAAAAGTGACGTCAGCTGTATTCAACAATGTCCCCTCCCCTTATTATTTTTTTGTTCAAAAGTTTTCAGAGGGTGCTCTGAGACCATTTTGCCTGAGGGAAAAATAGCGACAAGATTAGACTCTTTCTTCCAAGGCCTACCACTGGCTCCTAATCCGAATTCTGCTAATTTATATAGTCTTCAAAACTGCAAACGATGTTTTGGGGAGTTTGCGCGAATTCGTCAGTGTGAACAGTTCCAAATAAATATTTGCTGTTGTTTTTTTTTTCAATTCAACAAGTTCCATCTTCAATCAAGTACTCTGTAAACTGACTTGGCCAGCGATCTTTCAGATTCATTTTTACAAGCGCTCTCAGGCACAAGACAACAGGGCGGATTACAACACTCCAAAGAAATAAACAATCCTTTGGTACCATTGTTTACAGAGAGTTTGCACACACGGTCTATGCAGGATCTTCCCAGTCAATGAAGTGAAGAACAAGGAAGCGGGTTTGTACACAATAAGATCAATTTGGTGTAACTGCATTGTGTTTTTGAAACACAAAATATCTCACGATGAGTTTGTGATCCGGTGCCTCCCTCCCAACTCGATGGATTTGTTAAGGGAGAGTGATTTTTCAAAGGGATGGCGTCAATGGAAGTTTGAGTTTTCTTTTGGATCCAATCGCATGCAAGACGACTATCTAGTGCACTTTTGTGCATAGTTCAGTATTGTTAAATCTAAATAGTGATAAATACTTCGAAGTCGATCATTCTTCACAGAACTACAGGCTGCATATTCAAACTATAATTCCATATAGTTGTGGACTATTAATTTTATTTTACTATTTACTCGTAAAACAGCAAGAAATTCCGATGAGGCTACCATCCGAGGCAGATTTTCTTTAACATAAGCATAGATTTGTTCACATTATCATCAGTTTCAACAGGTTGATATAATCGCCTTAGATGTTTATTCAATATTCACCCTTCAAGTGTTTCCGTCCCACGCTAGTAAATGGATAAGTGAATGAAAACATGTATGAGAGAAGAGGAAAAAAGTCGAAGCGCGGGGAGAGTTTTCGTCCGACAAGGCAATGTGTGGAAAAGCAACTTATAACTTGTCAGTGTTTGGGGGACTGGCACTGTGCTTTGAGAGAAGATGTAAGTTATTCCAAAATATCAGACGGGGAGGCAAAGCTTGCACCGCAGGACCCGAGATGACAGTGCATGACGGTCGCGGTAGCTCATTATCCAGCGCCTATTCAGCCTGCCTTTCATTGCCATGCAAACTCTTTGGCAGCGTCGTTTGTCTCCTCATTGTACTTTGGTGGAGAATGCAATGGTTGTCAGCACTCGTATTCACTTTCGCGATAGTTTATTGATGAGCTCCGACTTTTAGCACTTTTCACATGTCAAGGGAAGTCAAGTGTATGCAACCACGACTTCATTTTATGCTTCGTGCGCTCCAACACTTCTTTTTGCCCCTCTTTACCCTACCATGCTACACCACCCCCTCCCAACTCCATTTCTTATACCCCGACCCGGAATCTATTCCATTCCGACAAATGAGTGGGACACCCCAAGCTGAGACTGGTGCTCCATGTCTAACCTCAAATGCATGCACGGAGGGGTTGCTTTAGAGTTTACCGAGGTGTGCGCTAATGCCCAAGCAATCAACAAATGTAGTTTGGGAGTGTGTGGTCATGGTAGCAATTATATTTTTATTTAGGCCAGGCAACAGTTCTTGTTGGTCTAGGGCAAAAGGAGACATGAAGCGATTTTTTGATGTATAAATATGTACATATACCAACGATAAACCTAAAACAAATAGGAAATCGAATCAGAGTGTAGTTTCAAGTCACGGGAGTAAATGAGACGTGGGGTCAACAACGACACGTGCACATAGTTTACGTTTGTTTCAGTAGACGCTTTCATGGGGAGGGCGAGAAAATACTGTAAGGCTTCACAGCTAGGATTTTTTTTTACAAACATTATTAGACACTCTCAACCTAAACTTTAAAACTGATTTCATTAGTCAAGTTGCATGTATATCCATATACATGTCAATGTGTGTTTATAAGGACAAATGATTCCGAGAGACTATGATCTCCCTGTAATTAAGATGGGTAAGAGAGATGCGGACCACAAACGGTTAACGCTGATCCAGCCGAACTCTGTGCGCACCATGTGTTCACTGGTCGTCCATGTGTAGCTTCAGGTTCATGGTTTCTTTAGTCAAAGCATGCCTCTATTCCCACGGTGGTGTCTTGCCAATTTCTGGGAACGTTCCCGTCGTCGTTTGTCCAATAGCCAGCGAGCAAGGAAACCAATAACATTTCATAAGGCAATATTTTGTGTGCATGAGAGATATATCTGCATATGTGGTGTGATTAGTGAATTTCAGGGGCTAGCCCTTATTCGGCCACGTTTCCTACTCTGGCACCGATGCAGGAGGAAGTGTTTTGCTAGAAGATGATGACAGAGGTCAGGCTCTGTTAATGGGGCACTGAAAAGGAGTGGAGGCGAGGCACAGACCAGGAACACATACATTAATACACTGGTTCCATCACCAATCAGCATAGGTGCGCCATCGCTCGCTCGCTCTCTCGCTCTCTCTCTCTCTCTCTCTCTCTCTCTCCCTCGCACACACAAACACACACCACGAGCGCACAATTTCTCTCTCGCGCAGTCCCGACGTCCCATTTTATTATCATTCTTTGTTTCCTTCGCAGGGATTTTCATTTCCGATCTGAAACAATTTGGAAACTATAAAAGACAAACGGTTTGAAGTGCTTATTAAGAACTTCGGCCTCGTTTCTTAAACGCCGGAACCATCAACAAGGGCTTTTGAAAACTGCAAGAAACATGCCTCAAAAAGGTGAGTAAAAGTATTCTTATTTTTGTGCTATTTGTGCACTTCACGAGGCAATGTTTACACTCATTTCTTTGCATAATCTCGTAGCAACCTCACACTAAATTAGCTCATCGTTCAAAAGCGAAATATGCACGTGCATTCTTTTTTCCTCAAACAACACGGTTCCAAGTCAATATCTACGCCAGCTCAATTAGTTTAAACCGCAAAGAAGTGTTCGCTCTGGTTGTATGTTAGTGAGGAAAAGTTAGTTCTCCAGAATTATGCCAAAAATATTACAACTCGGATTTTCATTGATGTTCTTTGTCCATTTACACGCTTCTCTCGTTTAAATTTGAGCCGGTTTTGTGGATAACCTAATTCTTATTTATGACAGGAGAGAGTAAAAAGTCAGAGTAGGCCAGGATCGTGATCAGTCCAGAAAATGCGGACGCAGTGACCCAGTCAGGAGGAGTGTCAGCTTGAATCAAACAGTCAGATTCAGCCGGGTGCCATCACCAAAACGCACCGTGAACTTGGTGCTTTCCATAACTTGTTGGAAGTGTCGGTGCATTAGCCCCCGAAGTTTTTTTTTTTTTTTTTAATATGATGCATTATATTTTTAAAGTAACTTGTTACAATGAGAACATTCATTCGAATTCGAATTCGGCGTTATAAAACCGTTGTAACGTGTAGTGCAAATAAATGTAATATAACAATTTAAGTTAAATTCTAAAATGAGTAATTCCGCGTAGATTAAAAAGAGAACAGACTCCTCCGAATGAATGCATCCAACATATTAAAGTACAGATAGGCTACCCAATAAAACGCATTGAAAGAAGATTTACTGCCATACAGCAGATAATGTCATTTATATATTTTGTACCCCGAGTGGGAAAAGCACCACCATACTAAAATACTTATTGTATTTTTTTTAATGCATTGTTATCAACTTCCTACTAAGACATTGTTATCCTCAAACGCATCTCTGCATATGAATGTTGCATGAGTAGAATACCAAGGCTCCAATAAGCATGTTTAATTAAGGGCCTTGATGTTGCGGATTAGACCGGGTAAAAAATGCAGATTAGGCCTCGTCAATTGCGGACAGCTCTGTTAAAACAGATCATTAACTAAAATCCAGATCCGCGGGCGAGGACTTCAAAATGCGGAGCCCATGAGGGTAGAGTGGGTTCATGAGCGAAATAAATTACTTCAAATGATCCAGTCGCAAAAGACTGTAGGTGTTTCCTTCTATTTTTACACATTATTATTTTTGTCATTATTATTATTATTATTATTATTATTATTATTATTATTATTATTATTATTATCATTACTGTACCAGGATACATGAAGAAACACTCGTCAATAATTCTTTCAAACAATTAGCCTACCGAACTGATATAATTTTATAAATTTATAAATGCTTAAGTGATTGTTAAGCAAAAATACCTTTGATTAAAATGACATGATTCGATTTGTATAACATAATTTAGTAAAACTGAATTGAAAAAAAATAAAAAAACCAAATTAAAGAAGAAGTACATATATATTATCAAACACGTGGAGCACCGCATGGCTCGATTCTTGTTGTCTCTACTTATTTGTGCATGCACACTGTAAATACGCAATAGAGAGGGAGAAAAGAGAAGTAAAAAGAGATCAAATCAAAGCTGGGACTATTTCTTCTGTGGCCTCTTTTTCGGCAAACGTATTGAATGGGCTCTTTATTGCGATTGTCTTTTTCCAATTGAGCGCCCCACTGCGCTGTTGTATCTTTTTTACAACCCCTAACGACACACACCAGTAACACAATTACCTCTAGATATTTATAACAAGAAATTACTTTTCTATTTCGCAAAACGAGACAAACAAAAACGCATTGGGGTACGGGCACCGGGTCATGGCAAGCAGCACTCTGACTGTGGCGGGGAAAGGGGTGTGCTGAGCCGGGTGCGGTGGGAGGGAGGGGGTCGCTCCCTTCAGCTCTTTGTATTTCTGAGAGTTGTTGGTACGTTTAGTTGGAAGCTGTGTAGCTAGTTAGGGAGCCCGGGTTTTACTCTCTGGGTTTTGGTGTAGGGGCAAAAAGGGAGCCATTGTTGAAATTCAGCGGGCTTTGTTGGGGAGCCTTCACCCCCTCCTGGTTTTACTTTTGCAGAGCAGCCAGGCGAGGTAGACAGCGTGTGTCACTAGAGGAGTGCATCTGAAGTGGACAAAAAGAATATCCCCCATCATTTGAAGTTTTTTTTTCTTTTCAAATCATGTTGGAAACGGAGAATCTGCCGCATAGATCGCACTTTCAAAGTTTTCTGCAATAATAACAGTATCCCCACGATGCCCTAATACTAACTCTACTTGACGATCTACACCTGAAACATAAATCTCTAATAGTAATCGCACACAATGAAGAGTTGTCAATTTTATGAGTTATTTAGTGCGCTGTATTAGAGGGTTTTTACGAAAAGGGAACATTTCATAAACTGTAATTTTAGCAAGCAAACTTTTAATTGCTAATTTCTACGCCACTAAAATCATTAGCTACAAGCACGTTTAGATGTGGTACAAAAATAAGAGAGCAATTACGGATAGGGAAAAAAAAGTGTACTAATAAAATGTTTTGCTTTGTCCTAGGGAGATATTAACTAGTGTGAAGCAGATGAGAGTCTATAAATTGTTTTAAGCGGACAGTCAACACTGTTTCCAGGCAAGTTTAATCGCTGGATCTTTAAAACTTTATTTGAGGAGAGAGAATTTTGCTCTCAAAAAACAAGAACAACAACAACAACAGCAACAACAACAACATGTGATCAGTAAATCATTCAATGTTGATGTACACAGCATCAGTGATACAGTATGTATGTATGTATGTATGTGTGTGTGTGTGTGTGTGTGTGTGTGTGTGTATACACACACACACACACACACACATACATACATACATACATACATACATACACACACATACACACACACACACACACATACACACACAGATATATATTTGCATTGCTCAACAAATGACAAACAACAAAACAACGCATTTTTCATTGAAACGTGAATTTTGATCATGATTATTGTTTCTCCATGACTAATAGAATACTATAACCGGGCCACGTGGGAGTCTGGCGTAGCCTCCATGATGCAAAACAGTAAGTGGAGATTTTTTTTTTTCAATGTGTTCTGAGCTTAAATAAGGAGATTGAATGTCACGAGGCGTAACATGCGTGAGAGGCATCCAGGCGGACAGCCATTTGTTTTGAAAGGTGCTATAGTATCAGTTTATGGACTATGCTGTGTGACTGTTGGTAAACTTTGGAACAGTTACATTTTAAATAGCGTTTGTGCAAGTGTGACCTGCGAATGATCTGTGAAGGCTCTCCTGACTAATTTTGCTCAGAGTTCATTTCTCTTGTTGCATCTGGAGCACTTTGCTTATTTTGTAATGACTTCTCATGAAGATATAGAAGAATGAGCAAGAGTTTCCTTACTTCATTGGAAAATGGCAAAATGTGTAATTTCATGAATTCAAATATAGCCCTGACATAGCCTATTCCATGTCTGTGTGTGTGTGTGTGTGTGTGTGTGTGGGTGTGTGGGTGGGTGGGTGCGTTTGACAGTTTCTACTTGACTTGATATTAAATAATTGCGGAATCGCCTGAATTAATGTTAGAATTTGCTGTCAATCCATCAATCCGCCTTGTCCATTAACAGCGCAGAAATGCATGAATCTAATGATTTGATGGAATATGTATAATGTTTAGTTAGGCTGGAACCAAGGAAAAATAACATATTTCAATTTATGCAGCGTGTTGAATATGCATAGCCTACACTGAACGCACAAATCCTTGCTGAACCATATTTAAGATATTTTCTTTGATAAATAGCAGACAAATCTGCAAGGCAATTAGGATGTTAAATGAATAATTTCTTTATATTCTCTGAAGAAGTTATAGTCATTCATTCTAAGAATAATAACACTAAATGGGGCATATTTTCTTTCTTAATGCTGGACAAGAGGTGTATGACATCTGTAACGAAGGTGTGTTGAATGCTGTCCTTTTACGCCTGACCAATATGACCGTAACATGTCTTCACATTCTAATACCTTACATGTGTCACCCAGCTGAGCCACGCACTACATTAATACCATAAAGGGCGGGGGGGGCATTTCATAAGATATCGATAGCGGGCAATGCACTGCCAACACTTGAAAGACTTTATTTCAAACAAAAACACTGTTATCTAGGTCAGCTTAAGTAGGGCGCATGAAGTAATTGAGCGGTCACTTGAGGTACCATAGTCCGAAGATCACAGCTCTAAAATGTGTCTGCATTGTTATTTTTTTTCATGAATATGATTGTTTTCATATGTCCATGTATTCATGCGTCTTGTCACAGAGAAATATCGTGACTGCCTCGCTGCTATTTATTGCAAAACTATGCATTTATTTTGAACGAAAGTATGATCATAAATAAATGGGCTTTTTTTCTTTTTCTTTTTAGCTTTTTTTCGATAGATTGTAAAGAGTTGCCAAGATGTTGTAGTCTTTGATCTCTTGCGTATTACTACCGTGATATCATTCGGATGAGGCCTTCAGTTTGTTTAAAGGTCGCGACTGGCTCTCCAGGCTTTGTGTGCTAATAACTCATGTGTGTATATGGAACGGAGCGTCCAAATTGACACCATATGTTTTCCTATTAATTGACTAGCAATAGAAAAGGAGGCGCGCAATCATTGCCACCGGGCGAGATCGACACCATTCACCGTGGGGAATTATATAATGATTAAGACTTAACCTTTCAAGTGAAAGTCTGATTTTATATTCTAATCTGTGTGTAGCAGCGGTCAAATGGCTTTATTTTAGCACCACAAGGGATGGAGTCCCAAAGCCAATAAATCTTCAATATGCTTATCCCCGTTGACCTATCTACACAGAAAAGACAATTGATTTACTCTAATCCTGGAATTAACCTCCAAAAAAGACATGGCAGTGGATTTACCTCACTACCAGTTCACTCCGGAAAAAAAGTTCTGTTGTCACCACAGGCTTGTGACTGTAACAGTCTGCAGAGATTGTGTATTTTCCAACGAACGTTTAACCCATTTTTGACAAAAAATAATCTCTAGCTATTTCAATATCAATTTTTTTGCGCCGTAGATTTGTATGATTGCTGGCATTCTGTGGAGCAAAACAGTCTACTGCAGACACTCTGCTAGAGTGTAAATAGAGGCTGTGTAGGTTTGTCGCTTGAAAAAAATGTATAATGTCACTTCTAATATATATAAGGTGACGCGCGCCCCCGTGGATCGTGCCCGTGCATTGCCCATGGCTACCTTAAAACGAAGCTTCCCTTGAAGGGTAAATGAGTAGAGTCCAATTTAGTCTGAGTGATATCCAAATGCAGACAGAAAGGGTCGTTTTATCATGCTACTATTTGTCGTGACGATGTGATTTTCAAAAGCAGAGCGGTGTCATAAAGTGACATGCCTGCCACAAGTGCTCCAACTGATCTTTTCAATTAGCCTTCCATGCATGATCCAGGGCGACTTCCGCCTATTTCCAGAAATTAAGCTCAAACTTGACGTGCAGCTAGCTTTATTTTAAAGACAAATGTCAGGCAGACTCATCATATTTTCCCCCTCTTCTATATTTGGAGCTTATTTATTGCTAAGGAGCTTGTGCCCTTGGAGTCAATTTAACGGGAGGCTTCGGAGAGAAGGGAGCTAAGAACTAGAGTAAAGCCGCTACAGGGAGGCTCCTTTTCCGTTTGGCTTCAGGTTTGGTGCCTTTAGTCTGTTTTTTGGATGTTTTCCACTGTTGGATATGGTCGATTAACTAGCATGGAATAATTGGTTTATATGAACGCAGTATAGTGTTTTGGTGGCTAGTGAGACTAAAAGTTGCTATACTTGGGTAACATGTCTGGGTATACTTTTAAATCCTAGCATCATTTAAGAAGTATTACTATATAATGCAATGCAGCAAATAGCATTACGCCATTTGATCCGTTTAAGTCTTTGCAAAGATGCGCAAATCGCGGTTCAGTGGGCTGGAGATCTTTTAGTCGGGATCATACCAGAGCGCTGACGCCTAATCAATGTTGTGCAAGTGTAATTATAATACAACTGTACTGGAAAATAATAATATTACGAGCACATCTGGAGAGCAGTCACAAACATATGACAGATGAACAGTGGCAATAATTACAGTCTATGTCGATTTAAAAGCGATTTCCCCATTTTTTATTGCTGAATGCTCAGTTTTGTTTACAATGCTCTTGTTATGCTTGAGAACTCATTGTTGCATAGTTGAACACTAATCGCTTGTATCTGAGGCATCTGTTTTCAAGTGACTATTTAAAGTTGCTGTAGTTTGATGCTGGCTGAAGTAAAACTGGCTCTTTTTCTCTCTTTTTTCAGGTCATAGTGGAGTGAACCAGCTCGGCGGTGTATTCGTCAACGGCAGACCGCTGCCCGACTCAACTAGACAGAAAATAGTTGAGCTTGCGCACAGCGGTGCAAGACCGTGCGACATATCTCGGATTCTGCAGGTGATTATTTTTTGTCTCTGTTTGATAAAAAGTCTATAATTGTGCGACTGTATTTTAATGGTTTATTTGTGCTATTCGCACGGCAAGATGCTTATAGGCTAAGTTTGAATACAGAGGCTAATTACGTTGTCGAGGTTTTGACATTTTGCTGTTAAAACGTAAACAATTTCTATGGACATTGTTTTACGGTCAGAAGTTTTTTATATATTTAAAATCAATCTAAAACTTGTTCAGTGGTTTATGGAAAAAAATTAAGCCCTTAAAAAAGAATACATTTAAAGCATAGTCCAACCTTACGGAATATGGACTAACGGTGTATCCACGTAACGTCCAATACCATTCTCCCTCAGAGTAAACGGATTTCTATAACGCCCTAATGGAATTTTAGAAAAGTGCACAAGTTCTCGTACCACTGAAGGTATATTCTTTGTGTTATAGACCGATGCTGATGCAAAGGTCCAAGTGCTGGACAATGAAAACGTAAGCTTATCATTGATTGGAGCATCAGTATACATTTCATAACAGTATTAAATAATGTATGTGATTTGTGTCTTTTGTTTTCTATCTAGGTATCCAACGGGTGCGTGAGTAAAATCTTGGGCAGATACTATGAAACAGGCTCCATTAGACCAAGAGCAATCGGTGGAAGTAAGCCAAGAGTAGCTACTCCCGAAGTGGTCAGCAAAATTGCCCAATACAAGAGGGAGTGCCCCTCAATCTTCGCGTGGGAAATTCGAGACAGACTGCTATCGGAAGGGGTCTGCACAAATGATAATATACCCAGTGTAAGTTCACTAAGCGTACGTTAGCATGCAAATACCGATTCAAATATAATGTTGACAAATAATCCATATAATTAAGTAAATAGGATAACACGCTAGATGAGTTATAAATCTATGTTGCACGTGCAGTGTATGCGTGACCTTGAACATGACAGGCTTATAATGATCATTGATTAACTTCAGTATTCATTATGTTGTTACATATGTCTGTACCAGAAATAACATTGCTGTGGTTTGGCGTAGAAGCCCTAAACGGAGAAATTCGTTACGCCCAAAATGGCATCACCACACGGGATACGCTCTTTAATTAATGTGCAGCATCTTTTGGTTCGTCTTTCAGGTGTCATCGATAAACAGAGTACTGCGCAACCTGGCTAGCGAAAAGCAACAGATGGGCGCAGATGGCATGTATGAGAAGCTGAGAATGCTGAACGGTCAGACGGGCACATGGGGGACCCGGCCGGGCTGGTACCCCGGCACCGCCGTGCCAGGACAGCCCAACCAAGGTATGGCGATATATTTGGTCCTAGGGAGTATACACCATAAACCGTATATTCTAACGAGATACGAGATGCCTTAAATTATTATTATTATTATTATTATTATTATTATTATTATTATTATTATGTTGGGATATGGCTATTGATTTGATGGCCACACTGTTAAACAGAAAGCTTTACCAATGTAATATTCTTCCTTCACTGGATTGTTACAAAGACATTTAATGTTTTGGTTTTTTTGAGAAACTGCTGGGAGAGGACAGGCTCACAGAGGCATTTTATATGGCTGTTTTTGTTGTTATGCCTTGGTAACGTTGCAATTAAATAAAAGCTGTCAAATCAGTTAGCGTCAGGCCAAATTATTAAGAGGCTATGTTACCTTTGCTCGCTCATCTCAATTCCAAAAAAAGGAAAAAAAAAAAAGAAAAAAATCCCTCTCCGGATTTAAACTGTGCGTGACATTGAAAGTGCTCATCCCGCATTGTGCCCCTCGCCGTCCACTCCTCTTTCAACCTGCCTGCCTCTCGATGAAAAAAAGAGAGAGAGAGAGAGGGAGACAGAGAAACGAACAGTGTGCGGGATTTCTGTACAAAGAATGTTTCTGTCACACGCAAGAATTTGTTATGGGAACAGTTCTGTCGCTATGTAATTGCTCATTAGAGAACGCTTTGTTTCTCATTAAGGCGACATGAATAAGCGTCTAGTTTGAGGAGACAGCTGTAGAAATGTTCAACGGGAGACCCCTGGACACGACACGGCAGCCCTTGCCAATTAGACATGTCACTTTTAAGAGCACTAAACAATGTAAGATGGACACTATAAAGATACAGAGAAAGGTCTTTGCTGTCCATATAATATCTGCCTATTAAATCTTTAAGCGGGTTCCGCAGCAACGACCAGCACCTGTTACGAGAATCGGTTTGATGAAATAGCCTTAATGTGTTAAATTCTATCTGTAACAGATTTTTTCCCCGAATACAACGCTAAATCATTTCGAGACAATGGCAACGCGCAACAACTCCATTTTATTATTAAAATGCATTTTTAATTCATGGTGTATTCTCTACCCATTGCATGAGCTGCATGAACACAAACGTTTTGATAGTTGCAGCCACCTCCAAATCCATAAATGAAAAAAGAAAAAAATGTAAAGCAGGCTATTCAAACCAATAAAACAAATTTCATATGAGTGGGCTTGTTAAAACGTGCCTATTCCGTCTCTGAGCGAAGACACTTGCTGGGTGCTTACCATAGGGCTGAAAGGGGAAAAACTTCACTTAAAAATGTAAAGTTAAAAATGAAGCAAGAGTAATTTTGCCCTTTGATACGTATTATATCCAAATCACCATCTGGTCTCATCGTTAATTTTCCAAAATAATGGTAATTTAGCCTATGTGAAATACAGCAATTATTATTATTATTATTATTATTATTATTATTGCTGTCGTTGTTGTTGTTGTTGTTGTTGATGTTGTTATTTCAGCCTCAGCCTAAATATTCTCTGTGCTTGTAAGAAGGGTATGAGGAGTATGCAGAGATCATTATTTTACAAGCGGAGGACGGTCTCACGGGAGCGTAAATACGGTCTCAATCTGATAAATGTCACGTAACAGTTAATAACATATTTGAGTAATCGTTACTGACAGCACAACTCTGTGTCAGTGAGAGCAGTAATGGCTCTAACTAAAGTGTTTATAAATCAGCATTTAGGAATTAGCGAGAGTGTTTGTTCTTATCTATTCTTATGGAATATGTGGCTGAAGTCCCACCCCATATAGAATTTGAACACTTTATTTCTTAAAGGATGCCCGCAATGTTTTGGTCCTGTTTCTATAGTTGAAAGATTCCGCAATTTGGCTCGCGATCTTATTTCTGCTTGTTTTCCGCTTCACCGGTTACAACACCGCCGAGGAATTATTTTATTTTCCTGCTTCTTTCTTAAGGAAAACAAATCCTAAATCTAGCGACAGTTGGTCTGACTAAGGGATAATAGGCCGCACATTCACTCCTTTTTTCGGATTAGCTCTTGAAAAGTATAGAGCATACACTGGCCAATGAAAAGCATTCTTTTGAGCGCTAGCAAGGCCAGAGCAACATTAAAAGGGAATGACCAAATGGTCTCTTGGACTTCTTTTTTTTTTTTTTTTTGTTAATCAGGGTATCTAAGCTACACTTTTGACATGTACAAAATATTTTATGAAACAAGGTGCAAAGACACACATACACACACACACACACACACACACACACATACACCACACACAAGTACACACACATGCAATGACAGAAAAAAAAAGAAAAACAAGCTTCCATTTGTTTATTTTTATATGATCAAAATGACATGAGGTTCTTTCCTATAATTGTGAATTTTGAATAATTCATTAGTTTGGACTCAGACAATCCAAATGTTGCTATATTCCTTTAGATGCTGGAATTTCATTGCGTAACCAAGCTGAATCTGGCCCTCCTCTGACTCATGATTAATGAGCTTTCATTTTACGAACAGTCAATGCAACGGCATAATTCAAATGAATTTATCGATTAGGCCTTACCTAATCGCTGTGATTTCAATTCTTTCTATAGACATTACACCCAATAGTGCAATTGTTTCAACTGAGCGAGACCAGATCACAATAATGTCTCACGTTAACGTATCAGATTGAGACTTATCAACTCACAGTCAGTTTACTGAGTGGCCTTTTTTCTTTCACAACAGGGCTGGAAGTATAGAGATGTCCTGTAAAGAGATGGCAGGGCTGTTTTTCCCCCTCTGTCTATAGAAGGCATAAATCCTAACTGGCGTTGAACGGGCCAACTTAGCGGACAGTGATTAATGATGGTGGTGCAGAAAGGTTAACATACTCAGCTGAAAAGTCTGTTGACTAGATTCCTTGTGCTACAATGAGGAGCACTACACGCCTTCAAGAGAATCCTTTTGTTCCCTTCCTTCCAATTGTATCCTCAAAATTCTGCCCACGAAAGTTTGCCATCCCTCCCTGGACCAAGTATTTAATAGTTTCCCTTACTTCTTCAGTATTGTGTTGTGGTGAAAAGCAGCCCCTTCTATTCAAGTGTTGGTGGTCACCTCAATGGGTCTACAAACGCCCATATGGTGGTCACAATTGAAGAACCATACTTTTGAAAGGGAAATAGTTTGGGTTTTAAAACATTTCAGTGGATGTGAAAAGGTTTTACCACATTTTGTCACATTGCTGTAAACCCCTTAAACCTATCATTCATTGTTGCCAAAAGATAAAAGATTTGGGTTCAGGCACTGGGGTTGCTTTAAGTATTTTCCCACAATATTTCAACAGCTGATATTACATTGATTAAAAATGTGTTTAAATTGTTTAACGGAGTTAAACAGAATTAAGGTTATTACACGCATGAGAAGAAAGCAATAAAGAATTAACGTTGTACATCGTGTTATAGAATAGGCAACGTAAGGCAAAAACATCTGTAAGTAAAAATATGCGGGTGAAAAAAATTATAATATTATCATTTTGTAACCTCAAGATCATAACATTAAAGTTCTATATAAATATCAGAATATACCAGGAAAATTCTCCAAATAAATTCCTCTTTATGTTTCAATGCAGAAACATAGTATTTGACATTTGTTTGTTTGTGTGTGTGTGTGTGCATTCATAAGGACTGTGTTTTTATTTTGCAGAGGGCTGCCAGCAGTCAGATGGCGGTGGGGAAAACACTAACTCTATAAGTTCAAACGGTGAAGACTCTGATGAGGCCCAAATGAGACTTCAGTTAAAGAGAAAACTTCAAAGGAATCGCACGTCATTCACACAAGAACAGATAGAAGCACTGGAGAAAGGTAGTTATTCCTGCATTTCTAATCTGAGAATCTTAGCTATTATTAAGTTGCCTTCAAACCTAATATATGAAATGATTTAATAATAGTACTACCGTATGTGCGTTTTTATCGTGAAGTAACACTGATGTAAACTAATGAATCAAATAAGGAATAGTAATTAAATATCAAATGTTTTCTCATAGAATTTGAGAGAACCCATTATCCTGACGTTTTTGCACGTGAGAGACTTGCAGCTAAAATAGACCTGCCCGAGGCCAGAATACAGGTGAGTGAGTACATACAAGCACGGAACATTTGTCACTCAGAATTTCAAAACCGTGACTTCCACAACTGAACAACAAAACGTTGTGCTCTCAGGTGTGGTTTTCAAACAGAAGAGCAAAGTGGAGGAGAGAGGAAAAACTCCGAAATCAAAGAAGACAAGCCAGTAATTCCTCAAGCCACATACCGATCAGTAGCAGTTTCAGTACAAGTGTTTATCAGCCAATTCCACAGCCTACAACGCCAGGTAAAAAACAAACAAACAAACAAAACAAAAACAAAAAACATCTAACCAATATTGTTGGACGATGTGTCAGTGTGGATGTGTCAAATATTTTCTGTGTAGACATAATTCGGTTGGCTATGTAGGCCGGTAGATGTGTCCAAACCATTGAATGAGACTTTATGTGCATTGCTGCAGTGCTAATTCTCTTGTTTTTCTCTTCCTCCCTGCTCTGTGCAGTATCGTTCACATCAGGATCCATGCTGGGAAGATCAGACACAGCTCTCACAAACACATATAGTGCTCTGCCCCCGATGCCAAGCTTCACCATGGCAAACAACCTGCCTATGCAAGTATGTCCCTGTTATCACTTCATTTAGAGCATTTACTGATACACCTCATCATACTGCTCACAGCTGTGCAGCAAAAAAAAAACAAAACAAAAAAACAACAACAACAAAAACAAAACAAAAAACCCAACAACTAATACATGCAGTTCTCATTGACTTGAATAACTGCCAAACAAATCAGTAAATTCTCTCTCTTTCTCTCCAGGCCCCGGTGCCCAGCCAGACCTCGTCCTATTCCTGCATGCTGCCCACCAGTCCCTCAGTAAATGGGCGGAGCTATGACACATACACGCCACCTCATATGCAGGCACACATGAACAGCCAATCAATGGCCACCTCAGGCGCAACATCAACAGGTGAGCAGTGTTTCATTTTTTTATTCATATTTGCACACACAAATACACACACACACACACACACACATATATATATATATATATGAAAATGGTGGGTTATCATAAAAAAACAGTCACTCTAGTGCATACATTTTTTCCCCCAGCTTTATCAGTTTGGATAAATTTACATAAAATATTTAACTGACATAAAACGCTCATTCATATTTCAAGTGGACTACATATCTGGGGTATAAAGAAATGATCGACCCACTGATATGTTATTTGTTTGAAAAAACAGGTCTAATCTCTCCCGGAGTTTCTGTACCAGTCCAAGTGCCAGGCAGTGAACCAGACATGTCTCAGTACTGGCCAAGGCTACAGTGAGGAGAGAAGATGACAGAAGCAAAGAGTTTCCTTTACCTCCATCGGTCTGAGACGCTGAACTGCAAAGGAGTGGCTGTGTAGCAGTATTTCACAACAGAGACAAGACAAGAGACTCAACATAAGGTTTTTTCTTCCTACTGGGATAGTGCCATTCTCTATAATTCTTTGGACTTTGAAGACTTGAAGAAAAGAGAAAAAGAGAGAGAGAGACAGAGACAGTGGGAAAAAAGAGAACGGACTTTTGTAAAGTGCCCGGTGTCATATCCTTAAATGGAACAAAAAAAAAAATCTGTTTTTTTCAGTTTCCAACCTAAGTCATTTTTGATGTATTTGTAAATGGCCAATTGTATGTTATGACGAGAAAAAAAAACCCTACAAAAAAGAAAAAAAAAAAAAGTGAACAACGGCGGATGGACCGTCATACTAAGTTGGTCTTGCATCTGCTGAAAAGGAGAACAGTTGTGCAAGCTTTTTTCTGCCATGCATACTTTTTTTTGATGAGCTTATATCAAGAACCTCTGCCAGTCTCTGTAATGATTGTGGACTTTGTGAAAACAACAAAAAAAATCTGTATCATTCCAAGGCAACGCTGACGACACAGAATCTCGCTGTGTACAAGAGGCCTACTACTCTCTCCCTTTCCAAAGCTTGCAGGCAGAAATGAGTTTTCATGGAACGCGTCAACTGCTGAAAATGGACATGGGGAAAAAAAAAAACAACTTTTGGTAGTTATAAAAATGGTAGATTGTGTCTTCGATATCATTTGATTTGTTTATGTCGAAATGTAAGTATTTGTCTTCCCTAGAAGTCTCCCAGAACAATTTCTATAATAAAGTTAATTTCATTTATAATTCTAAGAATATCTGACAAATGCTTCATACATAAGGGTTATTCCTTAAGAGTCCATTACCTGTGATCAGGTTTAGGTGATGTGTTTTACATAAAGTTAATTTACACAAAACACTCAAAAAAATCAAGTTTTGCCAAGCATTTACACACAAACATTTGTGATTTATTTACCCATAAGCATATCTAATTAACTATTGATTGTGGAAACACACCAAAGCCAAACAAGATACAATTTATTTCCAACATTTTCATGATCATACACAGCAATAAACTAAAAGAGCATAAACCACTGTTTGAGAAATATTTCAGCATAATTTAATCTAGAATCAAAGCAGGCTTTATTGTATATGTATCACATATACAACATAGTAAACAAATGGACCTATTCATAGTTTTGCTTGATTATAGTGGTGTCTAAATGCTTATTATTCCTTACTATTCACAGTCACTCAAACAAACACTTTAAAAATGCAATACTTGCTGAAATATTTATTTTGTTTTATTTTCCTTCTGATTGATTGGAAGTCATGGAATAATTAATTATGGGACATTCAGTGCTTATCATCAGCTACACAATCTCTTAAAAAAAGTCTTCCATGTAGGAAAAATGGTGCTATATGGACCTACAATGATTTCAGACATGACACCTGAAGTTTAGAATGAGAAGAAATAGGTCACTGTAAGTTGTACCATTTTAATTAGTAATCACTAATTCTACAAGTAACACTATGAGAGCAGATGGTAAGCAAAAATAACTAAGAGTTTACAAGCTACCTTAGAGAGAGAGAGAGAGAGAGAGAGAGAGAGAGAGAGAGAGAGAGAGAGAGAGGAAAACAACACGGTATACTTTACTTCGTCTAAAATGGTTAAAGGAAGGACTGCAGAACAGAATTTGTGATGAAGCCTGCCTTACTAGCCCAGCAGGGCAGGGAATGGAAAGAGGAGCCCAAGGGAGAGCTAGGTCTGATATTTCAGCATGTGACTCTTCCTCTCTTCCTCTTGTGACCACAGAAAGTAGGATTAGCTAAGTAGACCATACCAAAAAAAAAAAAAAACCCACCTCTTTGAAGAATGCCAATTTGTCTATACGCATGTACAAAACCTGCTCTGGAGATCGCTAAGATTAAATAGATGTATTACCCCTGTGGTCAATTTATGCTCATGTTGTTTTGTTGGTTTTTTTTTTGGATAGCAAAAGCATAATTACAGAGCTACTGGGCAGGAATCATTGATAGGTTTCAGTATACGGCTCCAAGGTGTCTCAGTCAACCATTCATAGTAAAATGATTAAGCTACTGGACAAAACAAAAAAAAGTAAATCTTGGAATGATTTGTCAGGTTGAAAGAGTGAACTGTGTGCAAATGAAAGGCCTGGGAGAAAATCTTTCTAAGGCATATGAAGGAGGGTAATTCTCCAAAAATGAGACAGCTGACAAACTGCTCAGAGGTAGCCTGGTGGATCAACCCAATCAGTATAACCTTTTGGGCATTGTGTTAACTTTAAGAGGAAGGTTTCACCTCATGGGATTTCCACGTTTCTCTTTGTGTGATTCGCCGAGGGACCTGGAGAATGTGCATTGCACATTTTCATATTCGCAATTCGGTTCTCTAGTCTGCCATAAAATTGTCTTAGCTGGACAGATGATGATCACGGAGGAAGCAGACGGAGAGCTGGCAGGAGAACGGGGCCCCTTAGGGAGACAAGCCTATGGGAGCCTTCCAGTCCGGCACTAAAAACAGAAAATGTGCGAAGACCACTGGCCCACGGGAAAGGAATGAAGCCAATAAGGGGGTTGAGTTTGAGCGCACTAACCCCAGGGCGCCAAACCATTTAAAAAGTGGCACTTGCCCTTCCTCACTTCTATTTTCTGTTATCGGGTAAGACATAGTTTTTTTTTTTTTTAAGTAACCCTTTTTTCATGTGAGGGACTTGAGATGGTATGGCAGAAAAGCCCAAGTCAAAACCTCAAGGCCTTTGCTCAAAGCAATTGTTTGACACAATGTCTTTTCATGGTGCTTTGTGAGTTTGAAAATCAGAACCAAGAAGGTCTCATGTTCTCCTACAGATTTGAAATGGACTATACTAACAGATATTTTAACCATTTCCCATTTTGAAAAATTGGCAGAAATGTTCACTTGTACTACAGCCATTAGAATGTGTTCACATCATAAGCATGCAAAAACAATGAAAATACCACTTTGGGTAGCTATGCAGGAAAGACATTGACTAGCTGTCATGCTGCTTGTTTTCATGATATAAGAAACTGATGAAAAAAACCCAAAAAACTTGTTAAATTCAGTAAATACTGTAAGTTCAGCCAAAAGAAAAAGGAAAGCATTTTGTATTCTGTCATACGCTAAATTCAGTGGAAATATTTTTTTTAAAAATCCAGAGAAACCAAAAGGAGAAATGGGTCATGTATCACAGCATCAACTCAGTAAACACAATGTTTATTAGCAAGGATTCACAACAACATCAGCAACAGAAGTTCCAACTCAAAACTTCAACTTATAATAGCAGGTTTTGCCAGAACATTAGCAATAGAAGTCCAGCTTACAATGACAGAGAACTCCAATGGATGTTGTTGTTCTCCGTTGGTTAAAATGGAAACATCAATATTCACATTAATTCTAGAGAAGTCACACTTGCCTACGAAGTTGTGTATGCCTGTAATAATGAAATATGGTGCAAATTCTTTTGAAGACTGTGTCAGCAACAGTTGGTAACCATGTAAAGGCTCTTGAGAAAACCTCCTGGGAAAAACAGACATATTCAGACAGATACTTGCATTTGTGGCTTTGCCAGAAACTCTCACATTTCCATGAAATCAATCAGGGTGCAGCACAACTGCAGACCAAACATGTATTTCATAACCTCTACAGCATAGCTAACCCAGTGATTCCTAAATAATGTGATTGACAGCTTGTCTCCTCACATACAATGCAGAAACCGTTCTTGGTTTTATTCGTTGCAGCCTACCTACACAGGGAGTAAGACCATTGAGGCTAAAGTTGCGGATTGGTGCCATCTTGCTTGACTGACTCTTGACTGACTCAAGGGTGTGATAAGCAGGACAAATAGTAGCTGAAAACCATCTTGCCTTCTTAAGCAAACAGCACAAGGTGTACGATACAGCAAAACCAAATGAAGCCATGCATGAAAGTTGGTCAGGTACAACCTTGTCAGGAAATATTTTCTCAAACAGCAGAGCGCAATGCTATGAAAATGTGCGATTAAACACACATTCTGCCCCCATAGCAAAACACAAAAAAAAACAAAAACCATTGAAATGGAAACCCTAAATCTGTCTCTTTCATGTAGGTGAGTGCTGGACTTTGACTTGATCTGTTCCAAAGCTTTGTCAGATACTGGAATCAGAGGCAGCAAAAAACCATCATCAAACATGAAACAAAACACAAAAATTTCAGCATCTTCTTTCATCTTGAAGCAATAAGAAAAAAAAAACAGACAAAATGGCCTATATTTAGGTGGGATTTATGTTAATAGTCACTTCCAGATTGAATTTAGTGACTCCAACAAACAAGCAGAGACACATGTTAAGCTATATCACCTTACTTGGTGACATATATATATATATATATATGTGTGTGTGTGTGTGTGTGTGTGTGCTCACTAGCAATTTCACAGTGGTAACCTCTGATATCTCTAAAATGATTCATTTCCATATCGGCTGCCATCATATGTCCATGCCAACCAGTTTTCAGTTCAGCAGTACCACCCAACGTCATTCAACACATATTGTTTTTTTTTTTTCATGGTTAATGGCCACCTTAAAAATCAACCACAGCCTGAAATCCCAAAGAACAAGAGAAGAAGCACCATAGTTTAGCAGCTTAAAAATGCCCCCCTTTTTTCTTAAGGTCATGCAAAGGTATCTGTCCATGAGGTTTCGCTGGCAGCTAAGGAGGGATTTGTACAGTCTTAAGCACTGTATAAACACAAACCCCTGTCAGAGCACCAGGCCCTACGGTGTATGAAATAGTTAAAGAGGAGCAGTGAGGAGAGCTAGGTGCTCCTTGCCTGTGGCTTGGCTCCCTCAGTCTCAACTCAGGCACTTACTGGATTCTGCCAAATCCGGTTTGCTCCGACGCCTCACTGTATCTGACAAGTCTAGAAGCAAATTATCGAGATCGAGAGAGAGAGAGAGAGAGAGAGAGAGAGAGAGGGAGAGAGAGGGAGAGAGAGGGATTGTCACTTTCTGCCGTTAAGGAGTATTTAAATATGACAGGACACAATTATGCTTTGCTCTGTTGTTGGCTGCAGATGTGTTCTCTGTAATAATTCCACTCTTAGTCCCTTTCAGAGAAGCTTTGGCATGGCAAACCCCTTTCAGTGGTGTTAATGCAGCTGTGTTTGAAATGATAAACACAAGGGAAATGAGGAGGGGAAAAAAAAGACCAAGACCGACACGTTTAGGGATGAACCAATTATCAAACGGCATTTACTTCAGACTAAACCCTGTCTTTCCTCTCTCACAAAAAACAAAAACCCTCCTTTTGTTCAGTATCATTGTGTCATAAAGTCATACTGAAAAGCTGTCTCTTGATCAACAACTCCTCCTGAAAAGCGACGTTCAGGAGGGGGTGGAGGAGTGCTGATAACAAGTCCCACATTGGCGCTAATCTTCCCCAGAGCTGGCCTGTGCCAACACTCACAACAAAAGACTGTTAAACAAATACCCTTTGCATAAGGTATTGTAGACAGTGTTAAAAGGGGTTAAGAGTGGGGCTGGCTAAGTGGGTACTGAGTTGGTGGCCTCTAGTATTTGATGAAACATGCTTTAGAGCGGCACCACTGAAGGGTAGGAGGAGGGCTTCCTCAGCTCTCTGGAATTCCACGCCGGACCCAACACTTGTAATTTGCAGTAAGTGTGGTAAGAGCCACTTCATACATCCTTTTTTGGTCCCCTCCCCTCCCCTCCTCCCTCCTGCTAAGTCCTCAAGCTTCTCTAAGTGGAGAGTGAAGAGCACTTCTCTCCACGTGCAAGACCACTGGTAAGACCACTGGTAAGCACAGTGTTAAGAGCCATTGAAGTCCATGCTCATTTTAACCAGGGCAAACAGGGCTGAGTGTGTTTTCGTTTCCATTCTGATGGTGAAGCTGAGAGGTTCCAGGATTCACTCAAAAAACGCAGCGATGGAAACTATTGCAGTTCCGCTCAATCTTAAAGGGACGCTACATGGTTCATTTGAGCAGTAATTACTGTTTGACTTTATTTTTCTGTTTTGACCCTCTCTGTATTTATATCAACCCATAATAGCAACAGACATATTGGATATTTTTGGGACGTAGTTCCCTTAAATAGGGTCAAGACTTATAAAAGGTCATTGAATTTAAATTACTTTTAAAATAAAAATCTTATAAATATGATTAAAGTGCTAGATATGTGCTACAAGATCTGTTTTGTAAAAACAATAACATCATGTCCATTCTAAATTGCTTCTTGCTCATGGCCAGCGGTCACCTTGCAGGGAGGTGGGGTAAACATCCATAATGGTTTGATTATGAAGAAGAGGCAGCATTTTTACGGAAAGGATTTTGGTGATATTCAGGACCCCGGCACTTTAATGGCTTTAATCACATTACTCTCCCGTTCACAAATCCCTCAATTCTGATTACAGAAGCTTGTGCTAACAACAGACATCCACTGTCTCCTTTCTGTCATTGTACTGTTGTTAACCTTTTATCTGTTATGCTTACTGGAGAAACAGTGCTGAATGTGACAACCGAGTCCACTTTAGAGGACCTGGACAGTGATGGGGTTTGAAACATGGGAGAATGGGAGCATATGGAGAGGAGCTGCTGTTAAGTACTTATAAACCATGTCTCCTCTTTTTTTCCAGGAGTTTGTTGGACTCCCCTGCCGGTTAGCCAGACAGAGAGCGGCCCCTCTCTGGACCGTGTCACACGAATCTGAGCCAGGGAACGTCAGGGAGATGTCAGCGCGGCCTGCGCCCTCCATTGTGTTGGCCTCCCACCTGTGGCTGGCAGAGGACACTGGGGCACTGGGGTTCTCCTCCAAAAACAGCACATACTGTAGCAGAACTCAACAAAACTTACGTGGCACAAACCCTTCCACAGGTAGTAACAGTCCTACATTTCTTACATATTCATTCCAATGTGTATTGAAAAGCTTCATGTGTATAAGAAAAAAAAAATGCCCAGTTAAGCCAGAGAAGTTTCTCAGTTTGTGATGTGAGCATGTGAGCCATAGAAACTGTATTTGAACTTAGAAACATAAAAATATGATACATAGAAATAGAAGGTTGGTAAAAGTTCAGGATGGTATATTTTCTATTTAATGTCATTTCCAGCTTGTTCTAAAAGAAACTGGCACTGCACATTTTTAAATCATTCGGATTAATCAAATTACAGTGTGAAAGACAAGTTATAAATAAATCTTCAACAAAACATAATGTTGTTGTGTTAGCAACATAAATTGCATGTGTAAGAGTTGAGAATGATTGAGAGATACCCAACTTAAAGGCTTTGTGAGGTTTTAACACATTTATATCACTAATGTGAGTGAATAATTTGTGACCTAAATACTGTATTTTTCCCCCAAACAGAGATTAGTAAAACTAGCCTTGCCATGAGAACACCATCAAAGGAATTCCACAGCTCTGGGTTTGCTATCGCTAATGACACAAGTACCAGATGCTAATTCAGCATGACACTTTTTCTTGGGAGTTTTTTTTCTTTTCTTTTCTTTTCTTTTCTTTTCTTTTTTTTTTGTCCAAAAATTTAATAACGACAATGAAATGAAGTGCACTCCAAAAAAAAAAAAAAGTAACACAGAAGAGATGAAAAGGCTCAGCTGTTTAGCTTAAGTGTTGAAAAATGAGAGAAGAGGATAGCTATGTGATATGTAATTTATGACTTGTTTGCATACGGTTAATGGTGTAAGCTAAAGTTCACTTTTAAAAACTGAATCTGGCTTTAACTTTTATCAAGAGACAATTGAAAAGAAAATCCTGTGAATCCATGCCAAAGGAAGGACTAGCCTACTGGTGATTTTGGTTTCAGCTTTCCCTCTCCTAAACAACAGCGCTGTTGAAATAGCAACGGAGAGTCGTCCAAGGATTCATCTAGGCACCTGTGGAAAACCTCAGGTTTTCTTTGAACGAAAATTAAGAACTTGTTTCTCAGCAATTCTACTCCTCTACCTAAACCAGCCACCTCTGTCTGTTAATTATCTTGAATTGAAATCCAACTCTACTGTTCAAGAGCACAAAAATCATCCCCCACCTATAAGCCCCAAAGCATCTAGAGTTACAACGCATTGTTCTTGGACCATTCAAAAGTTTTCCCCCCTATGTAGAAGAGGCTCTTCTAAGCTGCTGTTTTGGTACAGAAGCAAATGTTTGTTTTTTTTTTTTTAAATTCTTATTTCAAAATACAATTATTTTAAAAGATACTTACATAAGGTATTGTAGACAAAGTAGGACATCCATCCATTCAGCCACTTTCTATTCATCCATTCACTTACTCATCCATCCACTTAAAGTACATCTAAATGAACACCTTGAGTACTCATCTGAAGCTCTGATTAGCCAGTACTGTATGTGTTCTCTCATGTATGGAAAAACTAACAGGAGGAATTACATTTCTATCGTGGAGAAATATCGTGGAGAGCAGAAAATGCTGCCCTATAAATACCTACTGTGTTCCTGCTAAAGGGAACAGTCTTGTTCGTTTGCATTTTCCTCTGACAATTTTCAGAAAGAGTTCATGCGAAGTAGTTGACAGTTGAGTCCGTGTGACCCATTCTCAAAGGTTAGCGGCAGCACCGCACGTCTGAAATTCAACTTAAGTAAACAGACCTTCATATTATTTAAAATGATACAAATAATTGTAGTATTTCATCTATGTTGAAGTCAAAATAACTGGAACATAGTGTTTCATATATTGAGATCTTCTTTACTAAAATGCATTCACTAAACACCACTCTTGAGCATTTGACAATAAAGCACGTCTGAATCTGCTGCAGAATGAGATTCATGTTGTCTGGGAGAAGCCTTAAGTATTCCTCACATAAAACGTGCCAAAATAAGGCCCTGAATCATGAACTAACTGCTTGGCATTACTTTACAAGACATCCTTAAATATATTCAAAGATTTTGCAAAAGAGACAAGGACAACCCCAAAACAACTTGGGAACTGGGAAAAGAATTTAATGCACAGACAGACAGACAGACATACACACACACACAAACATGCACATGCACATGCACATATATAAACGCTTATATCAGACTATAGAGCACATGGATCTTGCTACTGTTATGGTCAGCAGTTATAGCAGTTATACTGTTATAGCTGACCAAGTGAGAGAAGTGGGAAGAGGCGGAAGGGGAGAGAGAGAGAGAGAGAGAGAGAGAAAGAGAGAAAGAGAGAAAGAGAGAGAGAGAGAGTAGTTCTTCAAGAAGACTTGAGGGCATGGAGCAATGGAGTGTGGCTTAGACCTAGACAGGACAGCAGTGCCTGCTAAATATTTGATTACTGTGAGTCCTGGCCCAAGGGGGGGCAGGAGGGAGGCATGGAGAGATAGCACAGTAACAACAGAGGGGGAGAAAAACGCATGTAAGTGCTGCCTTCACATTAAATAGACCCAGCCAAGAACAGCCGCACTGCCATGAATCATGACAACATATCTAAAGGGCGATAACAACTTCCCCTCAAATTACACACGTCTCTGTTCATAACTGCTTACAGGAGGCTCTAACTCGTTCTTGTGGCTTGGGTTTTTTTGGCACACAGAAATGATGACTTTGTGTATTAACAGCATTGCAGTTAGCAAGAGTGAACATAATACCAATGATCACAAATGAGATGGAATTAGAACAAAGCACATTTGCCTCTAAGATCTTCACTGGCTGTTGAGAAAACAGCAAGATTAGACAAAACATAGGCGTATTATAAGATTTTCATTCTTTCTGTTTTTTCTTTTTTTATGTTTGATCTCAAGGAATGTTGACAATGCAACATCAAGAACACACCTGAAAATATGATCAATTAATTGATTTGAACATTGCCAAGGATTGCCGTCCATCCAAGATATTATCATGCACTCAAAAGCTGCTTTCATCTCGCAAAAGATGACAACAATCCCCACGCATCGTAACAGGTGTGTGAAAGGGGCAAATATGTGACAGAATACATGAATATTTACAAGCATCCATTTATGATGATGAATATTCATAATCCAATTGAGTGCTGCAATTCTCCCTGGTAACACTTCCTTTGAGAGGTGCTATAAAACGTGCGTTTGAATGCTAATGCACGCTAACATTGTGTGTGTAGAGAGAAAAGAGCATTATGAATGTGACAAGGGGACCATTATTTTTAAAAAATTTTATTTATATCTTTTCTGTCCATGTAATGTCAATAGGAGCAGGCTAAGCTGTACAAATCTGATGAATGACTTCAAAATCAACATGTAGGTATGGCCTGGAGACATGGTTTTGAGGTTAATTAGGTGTAAAACTAGCAAAAGCAAATATTTACAGGGCTTAAAAAGGAGTGTGAGACAGGATCACAGGGGACTAATCTAGTCTCTACTGGGTCAGCGTCGCGGTCTGATGACCAGTACCGAGACAGGATCCTGACACGCTGGGATTTGTGACAGGAGCAATGCTGAGTTTGCTTTACGGTAATATCCTTTACTTTAAAGGTAGTCATCTGTCCCCCCCGCCCCCTGCCTGCTTCTGTAGTTTTCACCTTCCGAGGAAAAAGGCTGGTTTTAGGCTGGTATTGGTCACTGTTTGGGAGAATGTAATAGAGACCCAATCCTGTCGTACTACTGTCGCGTCAGGTCAGCCTTGTGTTTTTGTCTATTTAACATCTTGGAAAAGCAAACATCCACATGTCTTAAGCAACTTTGATATGACATCTTGACAAGAGATGATGCAGGGCAAATTCACTGGTGTTAAGTTAACACTAAGTGTTTATATGAGCTATTGTGGATACACTCATAAGTGATAATTCAACACTGTCAGTGTTCATTTAACACCAGTGAATTTGCTGCGCAGAACAGCACAAATACAGCCATATATTGGGTATTAGACAATCAGAAACCAAGATCATTTTAAGAGTCTGTTTGTACCACAAACAAAAATAATTTGACTAGTTATTTGACAACATTAGCAGCAATTTGAACAAACATACATATAATCAAATTGCTTTTGTTGCTTGGTAAAACAACAAAACAGTCAAGACTGGTAGAAGGTCTCTGACCTCACTTTGCCTGAGGGAGCGAGTTGACTGAGAGTACAGTGGTTAGCAGATTAGACAACAGCTATGTGGGTGGAGCGTGTGGACCTGATAGACGAAGAGAGGACAGAATGAATGAGAAAGGTATTCATACTGTTTTCCTTTATGCTATGTTACCTTAAGTCTTGTTTGGGACATGAAGGGAAAGCATCCGAGCGATGTTTTATTTATTTTAAGCATCTCAAGGCCAAAGCTAGTTCCAGAAGTGACAGGGTATACTTAACACAAAGATGCGTGGTGATGTGTGTGTGTGTGTGTGTGTGTGTGTAAACACACTGACAAAATACCTAACGTGAGAATCACAAAGCGATTCTAAAATGAGCAGCATGTCACTGTTTCACAGTGGAAAGGTCACTTAAAGGTTATCGTGTCAGATGCAAATGCGTAGGGCTCCATCTGGTTGTCTTACAGCAACTGTCTATACAGTTCCTACAGTATGAATTTGATGGCTGGACTATCCTGAACAACGGTGACATTTTAAACAACAAATGATAAAATATAACCCATGTCCATGGTTGATGGTTACTATGGGGACGATCTTGATCTTTCAATTCTAAAAACAAAAATGGAATTCCCCTGATCAAGTGTGATGGCTAAGTCATATTAACAGGACGATTATCAGTGGGGTTTTTGCTGCACAGAGCCGTGAGGTGGGTGAAAAGGGCAGATGAATGGAAATTAATCCACATTTATGTGCTGATCATCCTTCAAAAGAAAGCTTGTGCCAAGAGGACATGGTACTCCCAAGAGCAGAGTTGACCATACGGAGGGAAGATACCAGAGGTTTGAGCTGAAATGATGTTGCCTATAGTAGGCTCTCTCAGCCTGGACACTGTCCTCCGTTGTTCTCCAACCCTTAACCAACCAGGGCCACACAATAGCCTCCAGAGGCCATTGGGAGAAGGGATTCAGTTGAACCCAACAGTGGTCTTCATCCTCATTCCACGAAATTAAAATTTAGTCATTTGTCTCAAGCTAACGAAATGTGCACCGATATGGAATGGTACCTCTCAACATCAGCTCGACATAGCATAACATCAGGGACAGCTTTAAAACGAGAAAGCTAACAGAGTTCCTGGTGTAAGTATGACATTAGGATGTGTAAAACCCCCATGCTTGGGTATCCACACATCAAAACAGTTTAGATACAGTGGCTAGCATCTCGTGTCCAGTTCCCTCAAGCACTGAAACATAACAGAGTGTTGATGTCTCCTCATATTGTCATTAGTGAGGGTGGCACTGGGGAGCTTTAGTGACAGATATACTCTGGGGGTGTTTTTTTTCCCTGTCCTACAATCTTTAAGAGCTTTTATCCACACAGAATACAAGCAATATGACTGGACTCATCATAGGAAGTGATATTGACCTGTAAAGAACGGAGGCTGGAGAGAAACAGATATAGTGTCTACTCCCTCACTCCACACTAGTCACATCAGGTCCACTTGTGCAAGGGACATTTGATAGCCTGTACTGATGATCACCCTCCATTGAAAATGGAGATTTCTGAATTGCAGCAATGCCTCTCATGAAAAAGTGTAGAAATTAAAAAAAAAAAAATAGAAAAGCCCAAAACTTTTTTTCTGGCTACCCCTGGCTCTTCAGACTGTGGGTTAAATAGTCCTGTGAATTCCCACAGAGTTTTCTCTTAAATCCTTTTGTTGTTGTTGTTGTTTTGTTTTGTTTTTCAGTACTCAAACAAATGCTCGTTATCCAAAGCTTATCTTAACAAAGTTCAGTTCAGTTTACTGTGCTGATGGTCACAGTACACACTACTAACGAGCGCTTGATAGTACAAAGAATAGATAGATAGATAGATAGATAGATAGATAGATAGAAAGATAGATACATCTTTGATATGGCTTTTTCAAGAAAATGGTGTATTGACCAAAACATTACAAAGGGGTCTTACATTGTCAGAATTTAAAGAATTGAACATTGTGAAATAGAAAACTCTGCAGCTATTCAAAATATCTCCATTGAGAACTGTGGCGTTTTATGGACTACGCTAATGGACCTCTATATCTATCATTTCATTCTTGTCCCTCTAGTTTATGATACAGGGAACAGTCTGATTCTGTGTTTGCCGATGTTAGTGGTTGATCTCTCCTTGTTTCAGTATCCCAGTAGGATTCATGCTTATAGCCAACTGACTGTCAGTGAGTCCTTGGTGAGTTGTATTACCTTTGGGTTTCAGAGGGTGTCAAATTGATGAGCTACCACCCGAACCATCTTGTCACCCTTCCATTTTTGCACATTATTCTCAACTCTTAATCCTCACAAGGTTCCATCAAATGGTTGCTAAAATACATCAACTGTTTTACTTTCACATAAATAATTCTAGGCTCTCTTAACTGTTTAGAACCTTTCTTTAAAACCCAAAAAAGTTAATTACCCCATAATCAAAACAGATCAGACCAAGTGTAAGACCTAAAGCAGAACTGACCGTTGCCACCCCCCCCTCCATTTTAA
Organism: Chanos chanos; assembly: GCF_902362185.1. Lineage (NCBI taxonomy): Eukaryota > Metazoa > Chordata > Actinopteri > Gonorynchiformes > Chanidae > Chanos > Chanos chanos. Next base: position 38,671,044 of record NC_044495.1, on the reverse strand, counting down.
AACAGTTTTATGTAAATAGATATTCATCTTGCTCTTCTGTAGGCGTGTTCACTCAGAAGACGATAACGTAAAACACGGCCTTCACATTCTAAGGGGACAATTCAGCTGTGCAAAAACAATTAGCCCCAGCTATGTTAGCTCTCCATAAAAAATAACAGCCACGGGTTCACAGACAGTGTTAAAAAGGGAAGAGAAAGTGCATTGTTCAGTTGAGCTCTGACACTTGAATTAGCTAGAGAGAGAGAGAGAGAGAGAGAGAGAGAGAGAGAGAGAGAGAGCAAGACAGGTTGGTGACACAGAGCGTGTGAGACAGTTCGAGTCATCACCTGAACCGTAGGGTGAGTCACTGGAGACCGGAGGTCTCAGGAGACCGCCCTGGTTTTTGCTGGGTTTGTCAGACGTGACTCTCTCTCCTGGGCAGAGCAGCTGAGGCAAGCCACTGTTATATTTAACAGTGACAGAATCACAGGCAGTGGTATATAACTCAGAGAGTTCACTCCTTTGTCCTTATGTTGCTGTAACATTACATTGTATAAATATGACAGGAATTTGACATTGTTTGCACACCACATCCAGGCTTCATCTTAATTTGTCAGGCTAGAAAAACAAGTTTTCTATTTAGCCCCCCCACCACCCAAATCTTCTTGTGAATCCTTCATAAATATCAAGATGATGACTGCCAGAATCATGATAAACTACATCAATCCAAAAGCCACTGGTTTGGAACAGGTCTTGTAGAAGCAGCTATATAGCATACACTTTGTTGTCATCACAGTACATTTAAAAAGGGAAAAGTGGACAATCAATGGCCACGTAAACAATCTATCTCACTGAGGTCAATCTTTACATCACAGTGTTTGCACTTCTATATAAAGCAAACTGACCCAGGTCTGCATCACACAGCCAGAGTACACAGTTACTCGGGTTCAGCAAAAAAAAAAAAACAAAAGCAAAAAAAAAAAAAAAACAGCACCTACTTACAAATGTTGTGTGGAACAAAGGTTCAAAAGAGCACTAACATTCACAAATCGCTGAAACTTGCTGTCCTGAGTACGGAGGAGTCACAGAGGTGTCAGTCAACTAACACATTCCTCACCCTGCGACACCCATAACCCCTCCGCACAGATCCATTCGAGCATTCCACAGACCTCTCTAACGTTTTCCGTTAAAACCTCGCTTCAAGATTGAACGTAAGAGATCCATCGACCCCCGAGTTGTCTCCCCAAGTGTCATAAACACTTTTCTAAGCTGTGAATGCCAACAGACTTTTTTTTTCTTTCTCCTTTTTTTTTCTTTTTTTTTTTTTTTTTTGCTGGGAAACTGTTTCTGAATCTAATAATTATCCTCTTCATCCTCTTAATTCAGACTCCAGTGTTTTTGCTGGGGAACGGGCTGGCTGCCAGCTTTGAGCAGAGCTGGAGTTGTCAGGAGGATTACAGCCATACGAGAGGCACTGTAGGAGGCAGAACAGCCTGCAATTACCAAGCGGCGGTACGTTTGATTTAAAGGAAACTTTCAGAAACTGACTAAAATGTTGAATAATACACCATTAGAGAGAATTCCACGTCCAGAGCAAAGAAAAAAAAGAAAGAGAGAAAGAAAGAAAGAAACCCCTCCTTTCTCCTTCATTCTAGAGCAGTCCAAAGTTGTTTGTTGCAAAAGACGAGCCATACAATTAATGTTAGTGAACAGCAAACTTGGGGGGGGGGGGCATTTGTTTTTGTTTTTTTGTTGTTGTTTTTTTGAGTGAACACCTGTGTGTTGCATCTGTTTTAACTGTCTTTTCAAAAAAACTCAGTGCGAGTTATTGAAAGCCTTTAAAGTGTGGTTAAGAGGAGTAATCGCTTTCTCGCCTGTAAAAAAGAAAAAAAATATATATATCAGTTTATTCTATTGTGATAAAGCTGTGAAAGAAATCTTTTCAAAAGGAGGGATTCTTTTATATGACGCCCTGGATTTTAAAATGAAAATGAGGGTCAACTTCTCTCATTTTCCTCACAAAGCCGTGAAAGGTGGAGGGGGGGGGGGGGGGGCGGTGGGAGGGAGGTGGGGAGTGGGGGTGCTGAGAAGACTTGATGGCTACAGCAGAAGGTGAGGAGATAAAAAGGAGTTCGGCAAACGCTGCTCGGCTCACATCAATGCCGCATTGTGAGCCCCTGCCTGAGACAAACGAGCGCTAGCCACAGTCTGAGCGCTGTAATTAAATTTCACACAATATGAGGCAGCAAATGACATGTAAATTATGAATGGCGGATTCTGTACTTTCCTAGGACAGTGCTAAATAAGGGAGGTGTAAGAGAAATCATTAGATTATGCTGGTTGGAGGGGGGGGGGCTTTTTTGGGCAGTGGGGCCGTTGGTTGGGGGGGGGGGGGGGGAGTGGGGGGGCTGGTGGTGTTTCAAAGGTTGTCTTGGAGGGCCCTCAGCCAGCACTGGCACAAACGATGCACTCGGAGACTATTTCAAACGGCACCGGGGACAATACGCAACCAGCCCTTGATTGTGTTTGTCCACCTAGGTATAAAAAAGACATTATGAGTATATTGTCCTGCCCACTGAGATACTTAGGCTCTTTTCTAAAGGGGAGAAAGATAAGTGGATGCACTTCACTAGCTCCTTATTTCTCTCACCAATTACCCCTAAACAAATAGACACAGCCCACTGGCATCAACAATGAAATATAGCTTGAAAGAGAAGAAAGGCCCGTTTTAAAAGCATTTGCATGCATATAAAAGTACCGTGGGGTGATTCCAGAGAGACTGGGGATGGCAAAGACACAAATAAAAACAAGAAGGGGATGTCTCAGTTTTGAGAACTGGACTGAAAAAAAGGAGGGGGGGAGGGGGGGGGGGGTACACTCTCACCGAAAGATTTCTCTTTGTAAATTATTTTTAATTCATCCTTCTGACTGGCAGCTCAAATTTTGCACCACTGTGTAACCTAGTGTTTAACTATTCTAACTTTGGCAAATGCACCATCTGAGGGCACTTGCAAAGAGTAACCCATAAAGGTTTTAAAAGAATTTTAAAAACTCAAACAATTGGTGTAACAGAAGTCAATAAGTACTCCCAAGTCTCCTTAACTATCACTTCCCAAATGGTGACTCCTCCAAAAAGTGATTAAAAAGTAATATGTGAGTATTGTGGACTATCATATCCAGCTGTAGTGTACTTAATTAGGACAAATCCCCTTTCAGCCTACACTGAGTAGAGAATAGATAAGCCCAGAGAGTTTGCAAGGAAGCTCATTAAAAATGTGGAATGCAGCAGAGAAAGAGAGAGAGCGAGAGAGAGAGAGAGAAAGAGAGAGAGAGAGAAAGAGAGAGAGCAAGAGAGAGAGAGGGAGAGAGAGAGAGAGAGCGAGCAAGATAGTGAGATAAAGAGAGAGAGGAAGGGAAAGAGAGCGAGAGAAAGAAATAAAGAGAGAGAGAGAGAGAGAGAAAGAGAGAGAGAGAGGTTGCGTCTTTCTGCTTGAGTAGCTTTGAGAGGCCTGCAGGATAAACGTCCTCATGCTCATCTCGAGTAGTTGTGTTGCACCCAGTGCCGAAAGGAGAAAAGAGCCACAACATGTTAGTCAACAGCAGCTCTGAGGGGCCCGCAATGGTATTTGGAGGGGAGGGGGGTCAAGGGGTGTGTGTGTGCGTGTGTGTGTGTGTGCACATGTACTGCACAAGCACAAACTCTTAACGATTTCTCCCTGTATATTAGCCACTTTCTCAGATGGACAGAGGTACCAAAAGCAACACAGATGTTTTGGTCTGATACTCACATGAATATTTTTTGCTTTTGTTCAAAAGGGTTTCTGAGGCATTTAAAAAAAAAAAAAAAAACAGACGTGAAGGAGAGATGCCATTAAACCTTTTAGATGTCTGAAAAGTTTCCCAGTCCTTCGAACTAAAAAAGAAAAGACTGTATATCCTTTTATATTCACATTCAAAACACACACACACACAGACAGACACACACACACACTCACGCACACACATAAACGCACTCGTGCATAGCTATTGGAGAAAAAATCCAGGCAGAGCAAGATGTCAGTGTTAGTAAAATACAAAAAAGCCAATGCGGTACACTCCCTGGTACTTCCAGTAAATAGATTTGACTGTACGTTTAACCCTGAGTCTCTCTCTCTCTTTCTCTCTCTCTCTAGCTCACTGCTCTCCGCTAGCGTGGAGCGGAGTGATGGAGCGCCTCACGCCCTCACCCTGTCAGCTCCGGCAGACTCCGAGGCAGGCCGGGCCCCAGATTAACCCTGATGGGACTGTCCGCCCTCAGGCCGGCCTCCTCGAGCTTCAGCCCCGCTTCACCCTTGGAGTCGACACCAAAAGTCTCCATCCTCAACAATGTGCACGGCAACTCGACAAGACAGAACCGGGGCCCAGTTAGCCAGGCAGTGAACCAACCGCCCAACCGACCAACCAACCAGCCAGGCAGGCAGGCAGTCAGTCAGTTAGTTAGTCAGACACCCAGTTTTATGGGTTCACCCGAAAACACTACAGCAGCACAAGCATTAAAAACAATGTTTTTTTTAGCTTCAGCCAATTTTACTCACAGTGCTTAATGTTTTCTGTGTGTGTGACAAGCTCTCAATTAAAAATGTGAATGATCCAAACAGAGAAATGCAATATTAAAATGCGGGGTGTGAAAAAGGGAACGGAGTTGGGGGTGGGGTTGGGGGTGGGGTGGGAAGTTGAGGGTGGTGGTGGTGGTTGGGGGAGGGGGGGGGTGAGGGAAGAAACACATTATGAAACAATGTCAGCTGTTCATTTGCTTGGCTTTCAAAAACAAAACAAAAAAAAAGAGAGGAGAAAATTAATTATTCCAAATACACGAGGAGCTTCTATGAGGTGAGCCTTGATTTGCATTGAGGAAAATTCAGCAGAAGTAATTGGTGTGCACTGAATGAACTCAATTTTCATTCCAAATTTCCTCCAAGTCCCCAGGCACAACAGTGCAGGATTGCAAGTGGCGATATAAACAAAAGTAATGTGAAAAGGGAACACGAGCCGGGAATATTACAAGAATCAAAGGACAAAAGCGTTGCAAAATTGTTTGAACGCCGTAAATGAATGATGAAGGCTTTATTCATAGACTGGGCCAAAAAAAAAGGAATCTATCGCTTGGCAAACTGACAGTTGATGTCTTCATATAAATGTAAGAATTTACATTCTAATTAAAAAGAATTTACATCTTAATCAAAATGGCCTGCATTGTTCTGTCAGTATTTTCAAGCAGTAATGAAAGACAAAAACCTTTTTACATCAAACCATTATGAATACAGTAATGCAATAGGAGGAGATAATATTTAAAGTTTGAGCTCCGGAAATTTTTATTTAAAATACTAATATATTTCAGAGGTGCATTTCATCATTCTATTCCAGCAAAATGAGGTACTTTGCAACATTCCACCTCCTCTGTAAAAACACAATGGGGACACACTTTGTTATAAAGTGTGTGAGTTTTTCTTTTTTTCCAAAAAAAAAAAACCAAACTCTTAGGAGTGAAACAATACTTTCAGAGTGCATACATATTGTAAATAAACTTTAAGACTATATTAAAATATCTTATAAACTGAGTTTGCAGGTATGGTGTGAGAAGTCAATGTGTTTTTCAGGGTATTATTAGCGAGCGAGATACACTCCTCACGGACTGGCCGTCGTCATCATCAGGAGCTCGAGGATCTCCTCAGTGATTCCTGTCAGTGTGGCAGAGTTAAAACAGTGGACCGCACCATCCCAGACCCTCAGACCTAAAGAATGACACTGGAGGTTTCATCCATCAAAGTGCTTTGGAAAAAGAACTGATTAATACAGCCATAAAAAAGGTTGCATATATCCACTGAAGTCCTTGTTTTTGTTTTTTTTTAAACACGCTTTTTCCAGTTTTTCACATTTTAAGTCATCCAGTTTGCCAAGTTCTGGTGCGTCTCCTCCTACGATCAGTAGCCATCTCAGTAATGGCTCTTGAATGCTGTGAGGACTGACTGAGGTTGTCACACATTGGTTCTTTCTAATATATCTGTGGTCAGCCACTGTATTTTTTCACTGCACTAGTGAAAACACAGATACAAGTGCACTGTATTGCCAAGTCACATAATATGTAGCTACATAGATGCCTGACTTTCCATACATACCTAAGAGTGGGGAAGGAGACCCTGGCACACACCTCCATGTAACCAGGCCAACTGCTATTGCCTTGGATTCTGGGCCACAGTAGTGTCTGGATCTAAACTGAGAATGGACTGTTACACTGTCTAAACTGGAACTGAACTGAGAATGGACTGTTACACTGTCTAAACTGGGACTAAACTGAGAATGGACTGTTACACTGTCTAAACTGGAACTGAACTGAGAATGGACTGTTACACTGTCAGGCATCCCTCAACGCAATGCTAAAGAGCTAATACTGAGCTTCTTTGAGAGAGCAAGAAAACTACACAGAAACACTGTTGTTTCTTTTAGTGTGGAAACAAAACAGTCCAGTTGGATGTTGCTGCAACTTTTCAAGTCTCTGTAAAGAAAATGGAGTAGAGCATTAGAGAGAAAGTGATGGTAAAAGAAAATAGTTTGCAAGAGATCTAACCACAGGGGGTCTCCTTGGGAATGGCACTGCAAGCCAAGTGTGTATGAGTATGTGTGTAAGCGTGTGTGTGTGTCCATGTGCATGCGTTGATGAAATAACTAGGGACAGTCTAGCAGAGAGACATTCATCCCAGTCTTATCTGTGCTAATAAGAACCCTCCAATAAAGACAGGAAGCAGCCCTTAGTTAAAGCTAAAATAATGTTCCGCCAGTCCCAGAGACGGTAAATCATTTTAATACACTCTAAACCATTTACGCTTGACTTTAAAAGTCATCCTCCAAACATTAGCCCACACAAAGACCAGGGGCTAAATGAGGCATGATTCATGAAACGGATACCTTTAATCATCCCTCAGAGCCAAAAAGAGCTCGTTTAGGATATTATATCTAAGTGAGCAGCTTATCCCTGCTTCATTACTGATAATTAAGACCTGTCGTATTTCCCCCCTACAATATGTCTGCTAAGAGCTTCAGCAACTGCCATAAAATGAGCATCAATTTCCCAAGCTGTGATGTGACAGGCACGGGCCAATGCCGAGTGATGAGTCTGGATCCTGTCGGCCAATGGGATTCTCCGCATGCTGTAATGTCAATCTATCAGGCTGTGATTTCTCAGGAGACAGTATAATGTTAGTGTTGACTTGCCGTGACTGACACACACACACACACACATACACACACACACACACACACACACAGAGAGACACAAGTATTTTAAAGATATCTAAAGAAATATCTGATGGCACGAGGTAATCTCCTAAAACAAATCAATATCTCAATATATGTATTCTCTTAGATGGTTGTTAATTGAATATCTAAATATATTACAGATTAATAAACTAATTTTATTCACCAGATTCTCTTCAAATATTTTGGACATTTACAAAATTTAACTACATTTCCTTGAGGAGGAATTTAGAGGAAACTGGAAGTGAACTTAAACTCAAGCTATTGATGCTACCAGGTAGTAATGGCTTAAACTAGCACACTGCACATCCAGAACTTTCTTTCACCCTCAACAGGGTGATCCCTGGCTCCACAAACTGTCCTAGTGAGCATCTGGGGGGAAAAAAGATCTAAAAATACTGTGGAGTTGTTTGAGAGTGAGAGCAGGAGACAGGAAAAGAATGCTAGACATGTGAATTAGTATCTATTTAAGAACTCAACAGCTCAACAGGCGTGCCACTGATACAACAGGGGGCATTGAGCAGACAGAGTGAGAACTGGATAAAACAAAACATGAGTGAAAAGAGTTCAGAATGAGACTTCAGAATGAGAGTTCAGTGTTAGGGAAAACATCTTAAATGATCACCGTCATTATTATGCCTGTGATGATGATGATGATGATGATGTTGATGAGGACAGCGATGATGATTATCATTATTATTGGTGTTGTTATTATTATTATGCACATATAGATGTCAGGACTTCAATTAAAAGCAGTTCGATTAAAAATCCATAAGCAATTCAATTAAATATCCATTTAACGCTTTTCGAAATAAGCACAATAACTTCAACATCAATCTTTGCAATAGTGCAGCATTTTGATCATCGCCTAATTACCTCTCTTTACTATAACACCAGAGAAAAGAACAGTATAGTAGTCAAGAATACTGGTGATAAACACATTGGTTCATTTCCCTGTATCTGCCTATGTAAGGAACTGGTGTAGTTTGTTAATGTTTCTAAAACAATTAAAAGTCGGCACTGGCTAAAACTTTAGACTGTCCCCCTCTGATAACTCTGCTGGGGGGGGGGGTGGCATTCATAAAAGAGAAGAGCAAAGGACCCCAAAGTGAACTTCTGTAGTGTAGGTACAGAGCAGAGAGAAATTATTAGCATCAGTGTGTAATCTGACCAAGACCGTCACTATGCTGTTGTTAGCATGAGGACCTGATTGAAAATTGAGAGGAAAAAAACATCTACGTTACTTCTATTCATCCACTGCAAAGAGGCTGGGACCATACAAGCAGATTAGAGGGAGACTTCAACAGGATGTGTGTGTGCGTGTGTGCATACGTATGTCTTGTTTAGACTCAGTAATATGCAGAGTGAGTATGTTTCGATAAAAGCCCCACTGTGGATACATCTGCTATTCCATGCTACACGTGCACTTAGCTCTGAGGTTCAGGACAACACGCAACCTTAACCATGCACAGAATGTGCAATGTCACGCACCCCCCCCCCCCCCCCCCCCCCCCCCCCCCCCCCCCCCCCCTATCTCCCCACCCCCCCATCCACAGAGCTTTCTAGAACATGCTTGTGTGGATCCTGGGAGAAAAGACATGTAAACAGTCAAAGCATGGCTGGGATGTGTTTTCTTTTTATTTTATTTTATTTTTTTTTTTCAACTTTGGAGAATCACTCACTCTGACTCCCGCAGGTAGACAACACTGCGTGGAATCAAATGCTATCTGGCACACAGCAGAGGTCCCTGACTCACTTTCTAGAAGATTCAGCAGGTAAAGTATTTTCATTGAGTGATAGGATGACAAATGTAAGGTATGTGAAACCTCAGCTATAAGCTCATCACCTGAGGGACACACCATCATTACATTTGCCCAGAATATTTGCTGTTATTGGCTGACATAATGAAAACGTCTGGCACCACCCATCCCAGCTGCTGGTGTACCTGCATAAAGAGTTTTGAGTTCGCTGTGAATCGCTGACTTTACATTTTAGACAGTGCTGTTACTTTCATTTACAATTGCTTTGATATTAAAAAAAAGGAAACAAAACAAAAATACACTTATCACTAATAAAGTAATTGGGTCTTTCCAGTTGTGTTCAAATGCTTTAGAAGAGCGTTTTTTAAAGGTAAGTCAGTATATATTGAGGGCTGTCGGTAGAGAGAGACAGGCCAACGGTGAATGTGAGAGAGACTGGCATATTTTGAATGCACCAATCAGCATCCGTCAGCAAGATCAGCACTGTGTGATTTTAATAACTTATCCATCTACTCGATCCATCTTAACATCTGCCAGGGAAAGAGTTTTTTTTTTTCACGTGCCAAGCAAATGTTGCTTGGTTGACACTAACATTAAATGTGTTGAACAGAGAAAGGTTTCAGTAATAGCTTGAGTGAAACTATAATGAAAACAACATCATTGTGAAACAGCAGAGGAGAAACTGTTAGCCATTCAGTGGTAAGTGTAGCAACAGTTTGGGCATTTGAAACACAAGGCGAAGAGCATAAATGCTGAATCCTTGGATTAGATGAATTTTTTGAATAAAGTCTAAAGGGAATTAACGCTATAGCGTATATGAAAACATCTGGCACCAGCATGATAACAGCCAAATTTGTCTAGAGCAGGTCCACAGGACCTAAATACATAAGAGATAAGAGGCTGAGGAATTATTCTTCTCACTTCTTGGTTTCAGGAATCCACTCTCCACACCTACTGCATCAAAACAGGAAGCTTAAAACCCTCTGGTTTCAGCTGAGAGAATCTTAACGAAAAACACATAAAAACCCCATCTATTTTTCACATCTACACTTACATATGTATAAAGCCTTGCCAATATGTACAATACTAGGCTTTGTTGTTTATGAGTGATATTTCAGGAATGCTCTTCATGATTTTCATAAAACATTTACAGGTGGTGTTTGATGAAAAGAGGCCAAGAAGAGGCAAAACCATGCTCTCATGACAGGTTCATTTTTCCTTTCTTTCTTTCTTTCTTTCTTTCTTTCTTTCTTTTTGCGACTGATTTGAATGTTAGTAAATGGGGACAGAGGAAAGTGAGTAGAATGCCCTAATGTAATAAGGCTGAAAACAGCATTGCTTTGACACAGACGGTTTTGATCCTGTTGTAAATACTGAGAAAACTGTCTGAGCTGCTTCAGCAGAACATTCTAGAAGCTGCCAAAAGACAGTTCTGATAGACTGGAAACTGAACGTGTCACCTTGGTATTATTCACAGACTTTTTGGAATGTAGTAATCCTGCTCTTTCTATTTTTTTTTCTCCTGAGTTTACATACCAAATACAACTAAGTCTAGCCAAACAAAATTATGACAAAAATACTATTGTGCTGACTCTCTAAATCTCATGATAATACTAAAAATGACATGAAAATTATAACGCTTTTTTTAAAAAATATATATTACTGAGGCCTTAGGTGTAGTGATTATAAATTTAATGGATGAGTTAACATTATGAGCAGTGACTGGTTTGGAAGTCAAAAAAAGAAGAAGAAAGAAAAAAGAAAAAAAAGAAAAGAAAATCCTGGCCCTAAAGTAAGACTGTAATTGAGCAGCTAAAACTCAGAGAACTGCACTCGGATTGAACTAAGAGTATATCTACAGAGCAACAAATCCACTCACACTATAAATAGCTTAGTATAACTTGCTAGGCAAGACATCATCAGTAAACTCTGTGTGAATACAATCCCTTCTGGGTCTTTTTTCCTTTCGTCTTGATTACAAACACAAACTTTTTCATAGTGAGCAAAGAGATAAACCTTACTATAAAACCCACACCTCTCTGTTCACTATTGAATAATCATAACAGACTGTGGTAAGAAGTATATGTTTTATTCCATTTTCTGAATATTTCCTCAATGTTTTCATGTCTGTTTTAGCAGAAGAATAATGATATTTTGGAGATGAAAGCGAGAGTCTCTGAGGAGAAGTGCATAGTTTCAAGTCTACTGAAGAAATGTGTACAATGACTGATGTGCTGCGGAAAAGAATTGTTAATTTTCTTAAATCTAAAAGACTTCCAAACAGTGTCATTTTCATATGGGACCAGTCACCAGTTTCCTGGAACAAAGGTGGAATTTTGATCCAGGACACAGCCAGGAACTATTGCTATAGCCAGGAGCTATTCCTGCTTTGTCTCCACTGGCATTTCACTTAAAAATAACTTTCCCACAAGAGAAAGGCCGGGCCACAGGCCAGACTAACCCTCCAGCAGCCCTGGCTGTTTGACTGGGCCAGTGTTTTTGGGCGAAGGTGACGGGAGGAGCAATAGGGATGGAGGTTAGCTATGGCATCACCCATCTGATATGAACCTTAAAAACGAACAAACAAACAAACAAACACTTACTTCCTAATACAGTTTTTAGACATCAAGCATGAACCTGCTCTGTCTATTATGAGTTTTGAGGAAATAATCAGCATTTAAATGGAAGTTGTGACCAGTCAGTGTTCTGCACCTTTCTTGTTCATTGCGGACTTTTTATCATGTTCTCCTCAGTCAAAAGTCGAATCATATGTGTGGATTTGGGGAGTATAGTTTGGCTGTTCAGCATACTGTCCCAGGTTAAGAGTAAATCACCCAGCACCGTGAAAGCAAACATTGGATATAATAGAATTAAACACGGTGTCTCCAGAACGGGAACTTCTAACTGTGTTTCATGACAATATATGCAGGAAAGTGATTTTTTAACACTTAATGTTTTCAGTAACAAAATAACGTTGTTCTAATGCCAAGGTAGCTTTTGTCAAGAGATACACAGTCTCTTTTTTTCTTTTTTCTTTCAATTCTCAATTCAGTACGATATGTTGTGGATAAATGTTGATACTTGTCATCAGTCAGTAATTCTAACAAATAACACTTCATTCTTGTAAAGAGCTACCTTTGTACTTTTACCGAATTTTTACTCCTAGCATTTGTGGAAAAATAAGCGTCTTTTCAGTCATTGATAAAACACAGGATTTATCTAATGACCTTAGACAAGAGCTTTAATGGTCTCCATCAGGCTGAAACCTCACAGGTAGGAATTCAGATGAGCTGTATAGAGATGTATCTGAGCACAGATAATGTGTATTGATTAGCGAAGAATGTACTTTATTGTTGTGAAAAGATTATTCACGGGAGAGCATAAAGAGTAACACTACTTCAAAAAAAAAAGAAAGAAAAAAAAAGGAGGAGGAGGCTGTGTAAGTAGATCTGCCTTCTATTTTGTGGAAGATTTTTGAGCTCTATTGTAAGCCAAGGATGATTTTAAATGTGTACCCAAGATAAACTTTCCCTTTGTCATTAATGAGGATAGCTAATACTGAGTGACAAGTGCATTAGGAGAGAGGAAAAAAGAGCTGTTAAATTTGTCAAAACACATCACCTCAACTGAGCAAACTTAAGGCTTTTTTTTTTTTTGCGCGCGATATTTTTATTCTCATGAATCCATAGCCTGGAACTACATAAAAAAACATAGATATTAAAAATGTATAAGATGGCAAAATGTAATCTTCTTGGCAGCCTGTTTTGTCCTGTCTAAATGAATTATTTTCTGATATATATTCACGTTCTTGCCTGCCGGCTTTACGAAAACCACTGATAAGCTACCTTCCAATACACTCCCAATGCCAAACGGATTCCTTTACACCACTCACAACCCACAATCACATTATAATGTCTAACAAACACAGTTTATGTATAAGCGTGTGTTTTGTAAAACAATCTGATTGGAGCGTTGGGTTGTAAAGATGTTTACATATAGCGTCTTGTTTGGCTGATAGCTTGTTGATATGAAAGCTATCAGTGAAATGTTAGCCAGACAACGTTAAAGGGGAGCTGTAATGATACTTTAAAATGGTATGAACACCGTCGCTAACCTGCAACGTGCTCAGTTCAGAACTGCTCTGAATACTTTGGGCAGACGTGAAGGGTTCAGGCACGGGTTGATATGCTGTCATTGCGTTGGTTTTCCCCTCAGGGCAGCATTAACCCATGCCTATGTCTGGAGAGATGAACTGTGAGGTGTAAGACCGAGGGATTATGGGTCTCTTCTCTGTCCGTCACACATCTCGTCGTGCGAGGGTGGGGTGAAGGGGTGGGGGGGGGGGTGTCTTCATTTTTGTCAAAGCTGAGACCTGGCGAAGAATGCCAAAACAGGCATGCAATTAAACTGTACTTAAGGACTCCACCCCCCCCCAACACAGAGACCGATGGAGAGGTCACAAGGTCATCTCTGTCAGTGTCAGATCTTTACCCGAGGATTTGTCAAATTAGGGCCAGTTTCCCTCCCTTCTCCTGCTCTTTAGCTGCTGTTGCGTGCTTTTTGACTGCATCGTTGTCTCTTTTACCACTGTCACTCTGAGCTGTTTAAACCTCAAACTGCTATATTTCTGTTGCTTTCAGGTGAGAAGAAAAAGAAAAAAAAACATCTAACTCAATATTTTTTTTTATATAGTTGTGCACATTTAACTATGCTTGGAAAAGCATTGTGCTGGAGATGAGTGTGTGCGCGCGAAGTTTACTGTTAAAAGCATTCCTTTTGTTATCCTAAACAAATCTGTTAACAGCTTTTACAGACAGAGCTCTCTCACAACAACACAAACTGCAGGAGCTGCGGTCGCCAGTTCAGGTTCTTGTCACCTGCAATTGTACTCTTCACTGAACTGTTTTGTCAGACCCTGTCACGCCTACCCCTGCTGCTATTGGCTAAAATCTAACCTGAAACATGTTGGCACCAGCCTGCCGGGCTACCAGGGAGGGGGGTAGAGAAACACAGAGAGGAAGAGGAGAGGAAGACATGGGATGTAGAAAGCTTTTAAAAAATTGCGTGTCTCTGATTCTGTTTCCTCTTTCTCCTGCTCTCCATCTTGTTGCATTAGTGCATGCGTGTTCATGAGAATTTTTGATCATGGTTTGTTATGCGTGGCATGATATTTAGGTTGGCTTAAGTTAAACGGGTCAGACTATTTCCAGGTTAAGTGTAAATTGAGATTAAAGAGTGCATCTGAGAAGGCGTGAACAGAAAGGGAAATGAACATTTGTTCTATGATGAGTTGTTTTTTTTACTTTACTTTTTACTTTTTTACTTTTTACTTTACTTTTTTACATCTTGTTTTTTTTTTAACTTTTAACTCGTACAACCAATTTAAGAGTCCTCCCTCAGGAGCAGTTCAGGCATGGTCTGTTTTCAGTGACTCCCTTGAGCTTGGTTACAAAAAATGTTTCTGTGCATTTAAATTGGAAGATTTGTGATATAAGAATTGTACAAAAGCGTTTCTACCTGAATCTGTTCTGCTATCACAATCTCCTCTCTTTGAGATGTTTTAATTTTCAAAGTTTGATCCCATTTCTTTTCATTAAAAATATATGGAACTGATGTTTTTGTCACGCAAACAGACTTTCACGTCGACGCTCTTACACCTGTTAAGTATTCTATACATCTGTTGAGTTCTCTCACCCTTCTTTAATTGCAGTTTGGAACGCGTCTTTAAATAATATCGCCTCTGAATAATGCATTGTCCTCCTACTCTGAGTTTATTACCCTGTTGTGTATGGGGGTTCTCCTTCTCACTGAAGGGCCACGCCGTCTCACGCAAACCTAGACGCGTGTTGCACATTCAGCACGGCAAATTATTTAGGACATACATCAAATAAACATTCATAATTCAGAGGTATTTCAAGTGCTTGTGTGACTGTGCATTAAAGCAGAGGCAGAGAAAGAGATGTTGTCGGGGGTGGCGAAAGTGGAATGGATTACATCCACCTCGTGCTAAATGGACAACTATCAACTTCAGCCAAAACATTTCATTCGCTTTTACTGTATCCTGTTTTCAGCTCTTGGTCTAACACCTATCCACAGCAAATACAATATGCATTTGTCTAATGGTTTTAAACCGAATGTTTGTGCACTAAAGTAGATATGGGTCTAAAGATGGACCGTTATGAAGTGGAAAAAATGGTTCGATTGAATTCAGTTTTATCAAGTCTGTACATTCTCCTAGCCTGAGGAGCAGATATGAATCTGGCCTCTGGTTCAAATCCCACATAAGGAAGGTGAAGTTACGTTAACACTAGTGAAAACAGGCCCTTGTTTTTCGGTGAGCAGAGTTATGCCATACCCTTGTGATGGTGGTGTACCTTTGTAATCCTCCTGCTGAGCAGCTTTGGCAGAGGCAGAAAAGGAGTACAGATGTCTTCAGAGTTTAACAGCCACAAACTGATCTCCCAAACTGAGTCTGCCAATCACACAGATAAAGACATGACACCGCAATAGCGAGGGAAGGGGGGGGGGGTGCATGCTGTCATTACTCTTGTCATGAATCAGCGTTTGGAAAATGTGTGTACTTGCTATGCATGTCTGGGTGGCCTTCCCATATTTAATGTGGGTAGTCAGATTAGTGTCCTAGTTGTCAGGTAAGACCTGTGTGAGCTAGGCTGCAATGCAAGCTGGTACAAATCAGTCTCATGGACCCTCATGTTAAATAAGAAATGTCTATTACACAGTGAGCGTGCCAGTGCCATCGCGCCAGTGCCGTCATACCAGTGTACAAACACAGCCGTAGGTCACTCTGGTCTCGCTTTCTCTGAAAGGCGGCCATTAAAAGAGTTCATGCAAAACTTCAGAACAAACATCATGTGCTTGGTGGGCCTAGATAAGAGCATGTTGCAAATACTTAGACACAAAATTTTCACCTGATTGATCTCCGTATTGTTATCAAGCGCTGTGGTCAAAAAGCATTTTTTTAACGGACATATGACAAGTTTTTAACTGATGTTGTCTCTGTCAAAGACTCCAGAGAAGCATTTGGTTTTTTTTAACTGAGCATGTCATATATTCTTATGTTTGGTTAAATTATTAGAGAATCATTGCAAGTTTGAGATCTTTTCAGTAGTAAAACTGCAAAATCAGGTCGCCTACATCTGAGACTTGTATTATTCATACCCTTGGAGTATCTTTTAGATTCCTATCTATATCAGATTAATGATTTTCTGTTGGCAAGACGTCTAATATTCTCATAACTATTGTACTTGTTCCCTCCTTTTCCACATTCCTACACAAGACCAGTCCCCATTTGTGTCTAGTCTAAGCATTGTGACTTTTTTTATCCACAGTGAGAAGGGAAAAGACATTTAAATATTTACAAACCAAATATTTTAAGCCACGTCATCATCATCAATTTTTTTTTAACATACGTCTAGACGCATAACCGTCCTTTTGGTCAACAATCAGAAAATCAAAGGCAATCGGCATGACTCAACCCAAAACTTAATGCCCCCTGATTGTGCGGCCGTAAGCTGGTTTTGTACGAGGAGCGCTGTGGTTTTAGCGGGGAGATTAACGGAGGGGCCAAAGTTGGCCTCCAATCCTTGCCCTGCTGATGCCTGCAGGCCTTTGAAGTGAGGCCGTCATACCTGGCATTGCTACAGTGGGAACTAGACTGGTGTCAGCTCTAATCAGCCTGCCTGTCTGTGGACGGCTAACTCAGGCCCGCGCTAATTGGCCCAATTGAGGATTATACCCCTTTTGCAGCAGATTCAGGACAACCATTTAGTCAAATGGGGCTTTTTTATCTCGGACTCATTAAGATGCCTTCGTTTTCGAGAAGTGGGATCGGATAGCTTTTTTTTTTTTTTTAATATCCTTTCTTTCCTGTTTTGGAAAGAAAAGGGTGAAATCTGTTTAAATTGATTCATTTCATCCCAAAAACAAAAGCCACTGAGACTCATATGTGTAAAATGACATACTACAAACACTGTAAACCACAAAGAATATCTCTCAGATCTATTTTGAACTTGTGTTCAGTTCTATTACGATGATTACAGTGATTAATAACCAGCTGTCTTACGTGAATTTGTTTCTAGATCTAGATCTAGATCCAGATCTTTTCCTTCACAAAATTGTTATCTTTTCTCCTGTGATCCAATTTACAGGAGAAATCTAGGCAACAAATGCCAAAATGACCAATGTTTAATATACAAAGTCTTCAAAACATATGAAATAAATGTCTGAAAGGATTCATATGTAACTGGTTCTCTGTATTTGAAACGAAGCCTGTTGCTCGGAAAACCAAAAGCAGTTGAAACGGAGCACTTTTCCTTGTTGCGAGCTGAAAACACAAGGCCCTCACACTTGTTTAATTCATGACATTGGAAGAATGACCTTGAATGAACATTTTCTTGGGCAAGCGAGGAGAGAACTGTCTGAGGGCCTCTAATGCACACTCATTTGGGCTGGAGGGGGAATCCCTTGAGCAAACGCTAAGTAACCCAAAATGACTAAGCGTGTTCTGGAAGTGTCCAGTGAGAGAGAGAGAGAGAGAGAGAGAGAGAGAGAGAGAGAGAAAGGCATTGAAGAGTGTAGAGGCTTGGCATTATCTCAGGAGAGCTGATAGGACTGCAGAAACAGTTGATGGAGCTGTCACTACCGCAGGTTACAGCAAATGAATCTTTGTCTTTTTTTTTAGTCTGTCACAGCATTTTCTAAGCATTTGTTTTCTATTTTGCTATTTAAAAATAAAATTCTGAATACCAGTATTCCATTGTAAATCCCACAACTTCATCAGGTGTAAAAGTCAAGTGGTGATGATAAGTCATTTTATGACTTATTGAAGAGTTTTCTGAAGAGTTGAATGAAAAGTGCAGGTTTTGGTTTGTAGAGTTAAATGCTGTTCCATAAACACTGCACAGTCCAGGCTAATCAAAACCTCTTACATCTATATCATTTACAGCTATTAGAGATTACAGCAACTTTTGAAAATGCCATAGATCTGTCACCGCACTGTTCCAGGAAGGGAACAAAACTTAGCTCCTCTCTAAGAGTCGACCAGCACATAATAGAGAGTACTACACTACTAATCAATATGCAGAGGTTATATTCACTATTAACAAACTGTCTGTATTGAGCACTGAAAAGAAGCTCTTTACATGTTGTGCATGTGTGTGTGTGTGTGTGTGTCTGTGGGTGGGTGTGTGTGCAGGTAACTGTATATCTACGTTTTTGTGTGTGTGGGTGTGTGTGTGCAGGTGAGTGTGTATGTATGTTTTTGTGCGTGTGTGTGTATGTATGTTTTTGTGTGTGTGTATGTATGTGTGAGAGAGTGCGTGTGTGTGTGTGTGTGTGTGTATGTGACTGAGTGCGTGTGTGGGCATTGTAACAGTATTAGCCATAGGATGGTGAGAAGGGGAGGAGAGGAGTTTGCTTTAGTCTCTTAATCAAGTGGTCAGCTAAAGAGGCCGACAGGTCAGAGAGGGGCCAAACGTGGTCACTTTTTAGGGTGAAGTCCCCAAACACCAAGGCACTGCCAACCCCAACTGAGCAGTCAGAGAATGAAGGAAAGGAGAGGAGAGGGAGGAGTATGCTAATGACGCGCTGAAGGTTTCTTATGTGAAACAGGGCCGGGCTTAAGCCCCTTATTCTCCAGGCAGGATCAAATGGGAACCGGTTGTCAGTGCTGCCCACTTTGTTTCATGTGTGCCATTATCTTTGGCCTGTGCATTGACTGGGTGAGATAACTATCACATCACCACAGATCCTCCACTGTTCATCGCACATCTGATCTTTCGCGCTTCACTTACCCAGACTCGACACTTAATCAGCCTGGTGTGGCATTTGTTGACTCCTAAGCAGGGGCGGCTTCCAAGAGGATCTTGGACCCATAGGAGGATCCCCTCCCCAAAGAGAAAGGCACTGCTTTTTTTTTTTTTTTTTTTAGCACTCACCGTTGGCCACCCACACAAACTTATAGGCCCCTCATTCTAAAACCTTAATTCTACAATAAAGGACAGCTTACTGAAGGAGAGGTAATACAACTGCAGTTCGCATTATCAAAACCTATTCTCTTTGCAGAGAGAGGCTAGCGAGTAAACAAGCCAAGAGGGTTTTTTTTTTTACTCAAACACTAACCAGAGACTCACAAACAATTGACCCTAATATTCTTAGGGTAACAGGTGCAATATGTTTATTGGGTTTCTTCATTGTTTTGAGATTACTTCTTTATTTGATTGTCTAAATTATTGAATACTCATACTGAAATATCATTAGTCCTTAATCCGTAATTTACTGGTATTTTCAGAAACATAAGCTATTTCATGGTAAATTTTTCAAAACGTACCGCACTGAGTTAAAACTGTTCGCTATCTCATATACCTGTGGAGAGCAAATTCCTTGCCATTTCTTGTGCAATTCCTTGCCGTACTTCTGGAATTCATAAAAGTAAAGTTATATATATATATATATATATATATATATATGTGTGTGTGTGTGTGTGTGTGTGTGTGTGTGTATATATATATATATATATATATATATATATATATATAAGAAAAAGAAAAAACAGTCTTGCAGGATCTCCTGCATGGCTAGCTGATTTGCTATCCTGTAGTTTAGCCGCTGAGTAAACCTCGTGCCAGGAATATGAATGCGGAGCGTGAGTGGGTGAGTAAATTCGACACTTGTTTGTTTTGACGTGCATGGTTGGTTGCACATACAGATAGCCTACCTCGCAGGCCCACTGCTCTGTGCTTAACTTAAAAGTGTCGGTGTGAAACCTCCCACTCCAGGTCGAAAGAGAGCAAAGAGGTGCTGAGAGATGCATCGCATGTGTCAGCCTTTGCCGAGACAAAGAGGAAAATTAGAGACAAGAGAGTTAAAAAAAGAAAAAAAAACAATGTCTGAGTAAAGCAGTAAAACTTTCGTTCATCTGGAGAGTCCCCCAGCGCCCTCCTGATCTGGCAATTCCCCCACCCAACCCCCCCCCCCCCCCAAAAAAAACCTTTTGTGTACAGCTAGTTCGACACTTGAGGCAATGAAGCAAAATATTGTGATTATGTTCAAGAAATGAAGCAGAACAAGATAAACAACAGTTCTCGTCAGAGAGGAAGGAGAAGTGAAGAAAAAAACAAACAAAAAAACTAATTGTGTTTTGGGGTTTCCTCGGTGGAGGTGCCTCTTAAAAAAAAAAAAAACCTCAGCAGTTCTCGTCAGTGTTGCTGCGTGTGTATGTGTGTGTGTGTGTGTATGTTTTTTTCCTGGTATTTACAGTAAGCAGATCTGGCTATCACCTTGCAGTCTGCCCACGGCACGCCTCAGTCGTCTTTATTTTATTAACTGCACCAGTGGGCAGCTACCAAAACAGAATGTGAGCAAGGGAACGGTGCAGTGAGAGAGGAGAGTGAAAAGGAAGGCCAAACAAGGCCAGTCTGCCCAGGAGAAAGCAGGGAGGAGGAGGAGGAGGAGGAGGAGGAGGTGGAGGCTGTGAGGCTGCTGCCGCTGCCCCCTCTCCCGGATTCAAAACGAGAGACGCGGCATTTTGAAAAACACAGGCTGTGGTTGAAACAGGACAATGGGAGGGACAGAGGTAGGGAAGCCATAGAGAGGTTCTAACTCAGAGAGGACTTACTGCACATGTGTAGCGTGTGTGTGTGCGTGTGTGCGTGAGTGTGCATGGCCACTAAGACCTTTCTGCTTGATCACAAGTGACAGGGAAGCTGGCATGAAGCATCCAGTCCTCCACTACAACTGACTAACGGACAAAGAGAAAAAGCAAACCACCGCAGCTGGAGGTCCCACTCTTCATGCTTTATGTACTCACAGCACATGAAAGCATAGAACTCTCTCCTTTAGATTTATGCTAAAACCAAGGAGAGATAAGTGTGTTTGACACAACTGCTAAGGCAGTGAATGATGACTGCACATCTAAAATCTATTTTTAATACTTTTCCCATGGTCAGGAATTATACAGAAACACCCTTGGACTGGACCATGAGGATCTCAAGTGAAAACAATGGCGGCTGAGGACAATGTAATTTACTGCATGTTCTATGTTCTATTTAAGTAATAAAGGTAAATAAAGTTATTTTTGCCAGTTAATGTTACAACAGAGATAATATTTATTTGCATGAAGGTTTTAACAGTCAGGCAGTAAAATAATGACAATGTTTCAAGTACAATATCAAAACATATGGGTCATGCCAAGTATGTTTAGAGGGAAAACTAATCTATTCTAATTGCAGTACATCTGTATATTTGGCCTTAATTTTTATGGATGCAATTATCCCACAGTTGACCACTGTTCATTATGTAATACAGTAAATAATGTGGAGAACAAAAGTGAGACCGCCATGATGTGGTTACATGATCAACCAGAATGTGGTCAGTCAACAAACTTGCTCATTCACACACACACAGACTAGCCTCTTTGCTGAAGAGAGGGAGGGGGAAAATGGCATCAACCTTTTATCTAAAAATATCCTCTCTACATTAACTGACCTTTATGAGTAAAGGCTGAGAAATGAGCTGTACTCTGTCTACCCACAAAACACACACACACACACACACACACACACACACATATATATACACAACAAACATTCACACATATTTATATATATTTATATATATATATACATATATATATATATATATATATATATATATGTATATATATATATATACACACACACACACACACACACACACACACAGACATAGAGAGAGGGAAAGGGAAAGAGATAGAAACACACACACACATATAAACACACACATACTGTCTCATAGTGCCTTGGTTTTAACAGTACTGGGCACAGGGATGTCATTACCATTCCAATATTGATTTCTTGACATTAAGGACTGGGTGGGGAGAGGTGAGGTGGGGTGGTGTGGCCATTGGGGGGTGGCTGGAGGGCGTGGGAGGGGGGACAGGACTAGCGTGGGGGCATGTGCAGCATCTGAATTCCCCAGAGCCTGTCTGCGGAGGCGAACGTCTGATTGAGTCATGTCACACTAATCTGTCCTGACAACATGCGAGCAGTTGCCATGTTTCCCTCTTAGCTCTAATGCACTGTTTTTTTGTGAGCGAGGGAAGCGCCCCCCATCCCCCCACCTCCCACCATCCATTCACTTCAGAGAGGATGGAGAAAAGGTCGGGATGCACAGGCTGTTTGGGTTTCGAGGGGTGCACTGCGAAATGTAAAGCATAGAATAAGAAACAAAGCCGAAAAAAAATCAATAGTTCAGCTGTCAAGTGTGATTTGCAAACATTTTCATATCTAATTAGAAACTCGTTTGCATGCACACCAAGAAGGATGAAATGACTGTGTGTGTGTATGTGTGTGTGTGTGTGTGTGTGTGTGTTTTACACTTTTATATGACTGAACATTCTCTCTGGAAGAGCAGCCAGTAGTGGTAGTTTTATCATTTACACTGGTCCACCATGTATTTCTGCATTCCAAAAGATGGTATAGCAAACAAAACAAAACGATACAGCAAACAACATGACAATCCTCCACAGATGAGTGACTTATTATAAAAAACCCCTAAAAAACCCACTTTCTAACAACAAAGGCTTACTTGTAGTCTGGACTGAGATCATCTGTCCAGAAATGATGAGACACACCTGTACATTTCAGGGGGTTATGTTTTATGCTTTTTTATGCTATGGTAACAGTGGGAGCAATGTGTAGGAGTGCAGTGGGTATAGAATCGCACTCTCTCTGGACGGGGCATGGAAGAACACAGCTGAATCACTCTCGCTGCCAAACCAGGCTCTGGCCGTTATTACGGTCCAGTCTCCCAAGACGTGACGTACGTCACCTCACGTCTGTGCTGCTCTGCTGTACAATCATACCTTTGTATGAAATTTTGAAATTTGCGTGTCTCTTAAGTGTAATTATGCCATAATTTTCAAGTGATGCATCATTTGTCCTGTCTCTCTCTCTCTGTGTGTAGCTCTCTTTCACACATTAACTCTCAGACTCACAGGATCGCACACGCACGCCTCTACCGATAAAACCAATGTCAAGCCTGTACATTTATTATAACACGTGTATAACTGCAGAAATGTACCCCGAGCGAGAAAATGGATTTTAACACTAGCGGCAATGACCCTGACTCGAAATACACGTCTGTTACAATTCTACGCGTTCATTTATTTATTTATTTATTTATCTATGTCGTTTTATTTTTTTGCTTTCTTGGGGTGGAGCAGGGCCTCTGCTAATCCAGTCCTGCGGAGGGACTGACAGCAGACCTAGGTCGGGCATTCCCACTCCAGATGGGGGCCAGCCAGGAAAGGAGACCCCTGTAGGTGGGAGCAGGGTGGCCAAGAGACACCCCCCCCATTTGGCCCCACCCCTCACCTTTCCCTCTGCCACCCCCTCATCCTCAACTCGCCCCCCAAAAATCCTGTTTTTAACACATGACCGGACGCCCTGAATTATTCAGCCTCTTCAATATTTCACACAGCCCCCTTTTCCATGTTTGTTGCCCTAGCCTAATGCAATTTTCATGCCAAAATGTTTTTGTCCTACTTTAAAACATGCACAGAATTCCCCATTAAGATTTGGTATCATATCCATGGAGGTATGGCACTAAACACAGAGGGCTTGACAAAAAAATGAGGGGGAGAGAGAGAGAGAGAGAGAGAGAGAGAGAGAGAAAAACATGCCGTGGTTCAGTGGAGATTACAACAGGCTGTGGTACAACTCACATACAAGAAAGCTTTATATTTTTTTAATTGCCTGATATGCCACTAACATACCATCCCACTAACAATCGGAACAGACTTGTTCATTTCAAAACGGAAGAAATGTAAAAGAAAAAAATCACATTTTTGTACTTCTTCTTCTTCTTCTAAATGTTATCTGTTTTAAATAGACTCCATTGCAAGCAGCAGCATCTCTGTTGGTGTTAAAAGCATTTTCTCTCTAATGAATGCCTTGCATTTCTGGAGGAGAGAGAGAGAGAGAGAGAGAGAGAGAGGGAGAGAGGGAGGGAGTGAGGAAAAAAAGAGAGGGAGCAGACTCCTGATGCTGGGCTGCTGGCCTATGACCAGCAGGCTGAGGGCTCTCTTTTTCTCCCACTGATCTTCTCTCCCGAATCCTGTCTGCTGCCTCTCGCCCCTACCCCAACCCAACCCAACCCCCGCCCTTCCAGAAGGCCCCAGCCCGGGACACCAAGCCTTCCCCCCGCCATGTGGTTCTCCCCCTCCCTCCCTCCCCACCTTGAGCTCTCCCAGGACTCCGCCATGCAGGAAGGCAAGGAGAGGAGAGGAGAGGAGAGGAGAGGAGAGGAGAGGAGAGGAGAGGAGAGGAGAGGAGAGGAGAGGAGAGGAGCTATAGCTATATGCAGTCACCACCCTACACTCCCAAGCGCATCCAGCTCATGAGTGAGTTATTATTAAACTTTAAGGTCAATTGTGGTAGGAGCGAGTCGTCAAGAGGCTTTCAGCATATAGAGGAAGGGCTGATAAAAGATTCATGGGAGGAGTGTCACAAGGCTTTTTACTTTTCATTATCTGCCTTCAGCGGTGGGCCTAGTTAAGAGCCAACTAATTCTAATTCTCCACTGCTTTTTTGGTTAATCAGTGTGACATGAAAGTTTTTTTTTTCTGTTAATGCTGTTTGGCAAAGACTTGGGTGCTTACATTTGGGAGAGGAAAGGAAAAAAAAGGAGAGAAATGCATTTGAATTATTCATTTTACATAATCATATGACTCTGGAAGTGACTGGATGTTAATTTTTACTTTATCAACTTTTCATAAATTTCCCTTAGAGTGCTTCTAAAAAAACACTTTAAGACATGCATCAAAAGAAAAAAAAATCTGTATGTTGTGCAATATCAGAGGAACGCTCTTCATCTTCTTGTCATATCAAAATTAACACACAATATTATTATCAAATGCTTTGTCTTTAAAGCCACTGCTGCCGTACCCAGACAAAGCGGGCATCTGTTAGGAGGCAGAGTCCTGGATCCACAGAGTGTGGCCAATATAGAGGTTCCCTACCTTCTGCCTATAGAACAGTTGTGCCCAAGTTTTTGGACCCTGCTCTGTCCACAGGCTGCTAACTCCAGCAGCCAAGACCTCCATATGTCCTTACCAGATGACTCAGTCTCCAACCACACTGTGACCCCAATGTACAGCAGGGCTGAACCTCACTCACACTCACACATGCCCAGAGAACACACGCAGAGACTTACACACACACACACACACACATGCACACACACACACACACACACACACACACAATGAAATACACTGACACTTCGACAGAGACAAACACACTCACACACAAACACAACCAATCACACTAACTCAATTACTTTGATACTGCACATGATCAATACAAAAAGGTTTCTGATGATAATCCGAGGAAAATAAGCATCGTTAAGCATACTTTTATCATCCGGGTGACTTTTTTCGAGGACGTAAGAATGCTTACAGTATGCTATAACCCAGCCAAGTCATGCAAGCTAATATCACCGTTCCCATTAAGTGTCAGAGCATTAGCGATGGCTAATGCAAAGCTGCCTGATCCCTGACTTTGCTCTCACACTAAATTTGCACTGCCTCTGCTACATTAGCACTTATCAGGACTTTATCCTCTCAACAATGCTTGTCACTGAAGGCTCTGCTGCATTAATCTTTCAGAAGATTAATATTTAAACACATCAAATGGAATAGGGAAAATAACATATTGAATGGAATCTCATTAGTGCTCTCGAGAATGAAGCTAAATAAGTTTTATTCTAAGTGACTTTTTATTGTAAGTACAACTCAGGATGAACACACCTGAAATTACACACACACACGCACGTTCACACACACACACACAGAGGCAAGATCTACAAGCATTCAAAAAGCAGAAAATTAAATTCTTTTTGAACAAGCTCTGCGCAAACCAATTTGAAAAATACATGTAAAGATGTAAAGGCTGAGGATTCTGGCTGAGGAATAATCATTGGTAAAGCCACGGTTAGCTCAACAAAGCAAAACAGTTGCAAGGCAGACGAGGTGCAGTATGTCCATCAGACAATGCTCCGGGTGTCTCCGTCCACACCTCTTCAGTTACTTAGTGTTAGTGTAGAGGGGTTTTTATCCACTGGCTCCCACTGAGAGAGATTGAGTGGCTACGTGTGAAAGTGGTCTACAATGGAGAAGGGTTCCTGAGCAGCGGCATAGTTTGAGAGAACGGCAGTGGGATGACAAGTATCCTCACTTTCCTCCTCTCTTTTTTCTCTCCTTTTTCTCTTCCTTCCTCCTGCCTGCAACGTTTTTGACACTCGCATAGAACGAGGCGGCACATGGCATAACTGATGAACGATTTCCAGCGGATTCTTCTTCTGACTGTTTACGTGAGTTGAGAGGTTTTTTTTTTTTTTTTTTACCAAAAAAATAACGTGAGTCTACAATCTATCCATTTCTTGTTTTCTCTTTGAATATGACGTTGAGGTAGGTGCGATGACATCTGGCACAAAACATCATTATCTGCCATTCTAACGATTGCTGAGCGGAGCGGCTGTTAGACAATACCACAGTGAGCCTGTAATCAACTGTCTAGACTTCCCTCACAAATGCTGGAACCTTTACAAAAGCAAGTCACAAGTTTTTGGCACATCAAGCTTGTAGGGCAATGGGAGGGGATCTTGGTGTTCCACAGAGGACACCGGCAAACTAAGGGGAAAGACGCCAAAAAAAAAAAAAGACAGAAAAAGAGAGAGGGGCCTGCAGCCTGGCCCTCAGCTGCCAGGGGCCGAACGCGGCTGGTTTTCGCAGCTGAGTTGTTGCCAGGCGAGAAGATCGATACCTCCTTCGATACCACGCTCTTTTTGACAGCTCTCACCTGCGACACCGCAGGTTTCCTCAAAATGTCTTTTAAGCAGTTGCACCCCAGCACGTAAGTGTGACGAGAAACACATCTGTATGGCTTTGACGGGGATAATATGGTGTCTAACATGCACATTTTGTCTCCTTAGCATGAACAGATCTACTTCTGAGTCCTTACTGTTTTAGGTTTCATGTGAGCTATTAGAGCTAAGTGTCTTTTGGGGACAGAAAATGGACCAACAACACATCTCAGTGTTCAAACGATTAAAAAGCCAAATAAATGGACAAAGAAAGAAATCAACTACAAAAAATGAGAATATGTATCTCAAAAAGTCAGGAAGGGCACAACAGAAACATCACCAGCTGAAACCTAGTTAGCCTATGGAACAAAAGTAACTCAACAAGAACTTAAAAAGTTTCAGGTCCGAAAGAAAGTGGACTACACACCTAAACTAACTGAATCCCTTCTAAAATAGTAGCATAGAGACAACAAATGTTTCTGATGATATTGGTGCTGTGTGTGTGTGAGCATGTGTGTGTGTGCATGTGTTTACAAATCCATGCCAACTACTTAGCAGATAGGGGTCTTCTAGGTCCTCTGACATTGTGGGAACTGTTGTGACATGTCAGTTGCCATAGCAACCCCTGGGGGAAGAGAGAGAAATTGTCAAGGGCCAGTATCCTACAGAGAATTATGCCTCCTACAGAACACACACACACAACTCTGCACTGAACATGATCCAAAATTTCAACTGTACACACAAGAACAGATACACACAATTGCCAAGAGGTTGAGAAGAGTCATATTTAAGTGACACACTCTAACTAGTTTGTGCTCTGATTTAAAAAAATTATATATACATATATACATATACACACACATACACACAGATATTGCACTGAATTGAGCCTACAGTGATACGACTAGTATCCTCAACATACATCTGAGACGGCCATCTGTCATGTGTGACAAGGTTCTCCCTAAAGTGCTTGGCTGCATTACAAAGTCCCAAATACTCCGACTCCTCAACTGTTCCAAGAACAGCGTTAGGGCAAATTCAAAACACACAGCACAAAGACCAACCAAACTGATTCCAAGTAGGGGTGTTCCCAGGTTGATTAAAACCAAATTAGGTTCACCTCCATGGATTTAAAAAAAAAATAGTTCAAAATTTACCATGCATTATTTGAAGTCTTCTGTTATGGATGTCATTCTAATGAATGCATGCATCCAAACAGTGGCCTGTTATATGCAGAATGAACCAACCTCCCAGGCTGAGGCTGGAAAATTTGCAGATTGCATTATGCAGACCACAGGTTTGAGATCATTCTCAAACACACTTTTTAGCTGCCACATTAATTTTGTCTGAAAATGTATAACATTAATGAGGTAGGACGTCATGCAAAGGACACAGAACGTGATATTTTAGCTCTATTAAAGTGTGTGTCATGTTTCATGGCCTTAAGGCTCTGTTAACCGTTATATTAGCCGACAGTTTTCAGTGTTTCCAGTAACTGTTGGTAAATTCAGAATCGAAGAGCAATGTTCATCAATTTGAAATTTTCAGCTTTCTGTCTATGCCATTTTAAAATGTTAATCTGTATTTAAACTGCACCTAATACCTGGTGTTTAATTTTCTTTACATGCAGCATTAATTACTTGATGGCGTCTCCTTATGAACGTTGTATTTGTAGATCTAAAAGTGACTAATGACTCGTGATACAGTTTTAGGATAGCCTCTTAGACAGACCAAATTTCGCCAAAACTTCAGCCAGCTCAAGGAATCGTCCAGGAACACATTTCCTCTCGAGGTCTATGGTAAATAGCTTTCTCCACATCAGGATCAGTTCCTTCAACAAATTTCATTAAAATTGATTCATTTGTTCACGTGTAGGCTATGTGTTATCATCTCGTCTGAAATTATTTTGGTATTTTTACAGGCTAATGTTTTCAAGTGCTTACAACACCGGTGTCGTATATGCTCATTTCCCAGAGGTAACGGTTGCTTCAGCGAATCGTTCAGGATAATCACAATTTCAAAATGTTTAAATAAAAGAACGATCTGGAGGCACTTGACCAGGGTAAGTCATGTTATCAGGGTAAGTAAAACCTGTAGGTACGCTGAAGGGAGTGTGCTGTTTGACTTGTAAAATAACGAAAGAATGAAGAGAGGTCTACAAAATAGTTTTTATCAGAAAAAAGTATATATGACACAAGTCAGGATGAGTGGGAATCTCTCTGGCACACAGGGGGTTGAGAGGGAGAGAGAGAGGGAGAGGGAGAATGAGAGGAAGTTAATGAGAAAGACCATATTGTGGGCTCTCTGTCTTCGCTCTGCTTGTTTACTTGCACAGTGCTTGGAAACAGCTTGCTCACTGCTGACGATGGCAGACCCTGGTGGCTTTGGGGGCTCCTGAGAGTGAGAGAAAAACAACATTAGTAACGAGATAACAGGATAGAGGAGGAGAAGGCCACAGGAAAGCTTTTCCTAGATATCACATCTCAAGTACAACTGAATGCTAACACTGCACTGGATAACACCGATAACTACTCTGACTTGGATATACTGTATGTTATTACTTAGCAAACCTAACACATTTTTCAAAGATTATTTCTCAACCTGTGCATCTGACTGCTTGAGCTGTTAAACTGAGATTCTGGGAGACTGATATTTCAGGGAGATGAACTCTTGACCACTGTAATTTACTTATATTACTTAAGAGAGGCCACTATGTATTGATGAATGCAACGATCAAACAATTCCCGGCCTCAGACACTGTCGATGCATGTGTGTGTGTGTGTGTGTGTGGGTGGGTGTCTCCAATGAGCTGTACACAGGCGTTTAACAAGGGGTGAATTCTGCTAAGGGAGTGACGGCTTCATTACGCCGGCCTCACTTACCTTCTGGAAAAATTAATGACTTAATGAAGTAAGTTAAGAGTTGACACTGCCATAGCATTTCAGCGCTAAATCACAGATAATGAATATGCCATTAATGAGGGGCTCTGTGAGAAACACCTGATCTGTGCCCCTCCTCCGGTTTTTCATACCCGTCCCTCTCTCTCTCTCTCTCTCTCTCTTTCTCTCTCTGTCTTTCTCTCTCTCTCAAATTCTGTCTCTCCACGTGAACAGACCACAGCTGAGTCAGAGTTGCTCCTTCACCTGGGAGATGAAGGCTGCTGCTGTCAAACTGAACCCTGTCTGTCACACTCCTCCCACACACATGCACAAACACACTTACACACACACACACACACACACACACAGGCGATGAGAATACAAGAAGAGACACCCGCACACAGGCACGTGTACACACACACATACACAATGTGCGTGCATGCATACAAATGCACATAGCACGCAAACAAAGAACCGCCCACACATAACAACATGAATTCTCAAACATACACAACCGTGAACACATATTCATAAACCTGTCACAATAATTGTCTCATGTTTGATTCCTTGTGCATCTGTGTGTATCAACAACATTGCATCAGACAGCATTTTCATTTAATTTCATTTAATTAGCATCAGCACAAATCTTTAGAAATATAAGGCTCAAAAAATACAACTAGCCATGAGATTATTTCAAAGTTAATTTGCATAATAACAATATTAATCCTCTGGAGGACAATATATTTGAGTATTGTTAAAACAAATGTAATTACACACAAAAAAAGAAAGAAAAACAGGAGGAAAGGAAAAAAAAATCAAATCAATGATTTACTGTTTATACAAAATACCACTGGCGTGAGTCACGTCAGGAGGGCATGCATCTGATTTGAAGAAGATGATGAGTTTTATTGACAGCTGACATTTGTTGAATGTCAGACACCACCCTTAACATACGGACACCGTTTTATGCTTCGGGTTAAGACCGCGGTCCCATTTCGCTCCTTCATGTTAGATATTGACAGGAAAGTTAACATTTCCCTCTCATTTGGTTATGACAAAGCCTTCCACGATCTTAACCAAGCCTTTTCCAGAATACGTAAACTGTGTTTTAAGGGTCCTTGTTCTTTCCACACGACCAGGAGAGCCATCAATTATAGCCTGATTTGAGCTTTTCCGTTTCGAGATACAAATACACCTTTAGAATCCGGCTTCAACCTATCACTTGAAACATACAATCAAAAAAGGCCCCTGTCAAGGAGAAGCATTTTTAACTTTTGACAAACAAACAATAGGGCCCACTGAGCATGCTGAGCTAAACACCGCTTGCTGGTCCTGAATTAAACGGGGGGAGAAAAGTGTGCAGACTCTTTCTTTGACCGTGGTGTTCCAGGGAGAAAGCACACATCTCACACTGTTGCCTTTGTGTGTAATATATTGTATCATGGCCTTCCCACAGAGTGTATTTCTTATAGATAATGATGAGGGCTATGTGAAAATCTGCAAGAGCAAATGTGTGAGCTAATTAAGATTATAAGCGGAGACACATTGGGGTACTGTGCCTTCTCGGCAAGGCGCTGCTTCCATTTGTACAAAAAAAAAAAAGTTGGGGGGGGGGGGGGGCTCCAAAATGGCTCCATTTAAACAACAGGGTCCATATCACCTGGAGAGCAATTTCTACCAATTACACCATATCATAAAATAACCCAATTTAATAGTCAGGAAACCAACATGGGGCATTTGCCATGTGTGCAAGACAACAGCCAAAAGGATTAATTTCTACTCAATGAGCTGTCATTTTGTCGGGTTGATGAGGCTCCCCTTTTAACCCATAGTATTGAACTGTCCTCCCCTGACAGGGATGGGAGCAGTTTAGCATAACCTGACATCCTGAAAAAAAAGATGCTAATTCTGGAAGATTCTCATTGTAGTCAATCTCATCCTCACCCGGTATCATTACCTGGGTACTCAACCACTGCTGTGAAGATCTTACCTTGTCACAGGTCAAAAGTAAAGGAAAAACACAACAGTCGCCACTAACTTCACAAACAATCCTGAATCTGTGTCATGTGGTAATAATAAATGATTCCCTGATCGTCTTCGTGGAACATGAAACTGTTGTGCAACAGAATCACACAAACACTAAATGGAAAGACACACACACATGCACACATACATACACGCACACACACATACAAACACACATACGCCGCTAAGTTTAAGAAGCGTAAGACTCATTTGCGTTCCTATGACGCTGGATACGAGTCATGTCGTAAAAGACTCTAAAAGTAAGACGGACAGCGCCATAAACCGCGCATTCTGTCTAAAGCTGGCCAGATTGATTTGTTTGCTCTTTTTGCTTGCAAACCTTTTTATGCAGAACGAAAAGCAAACAAAGCACGGAAGAGCTATTTTTGCGGTCATCGTTAATGGCTTGTGCTCCCTGTATGGTCGTCTAAAACTGATGTCCATTAGCACTGTGTTTAACTAGTAATAAGAAATTACTAGTGCACTTTAGTTGAAGGGGCATGCAATGGGCTCACATTTTGTCCACAGAAGTACCATGTGACGTGTTGTGAATATTTTTTTATACCCATGGACCTCAGATGGTTACAGAGGTACTGACATCATCAGAATAAAAGGTTACTGAATATTTCAGTATAGAAAAGGAGGAAAATATATACAAAAGCCATTCATTATGTACTTTTGAAGTGGTTAAGATATCAAAGAACGTAAAAAGTTCCCATCAAAGTCATCATATTCAAGGCATGTTTGAGCAAACTTCTGAAGACTGACTATTTGAAAGAGGGAGAAAAAAGTGGTAGAATTTGAAAAAGATATGGGAAAAAAAAGACTCCTAAATTTCACATGAATCCGACCATTGTGAATACAATAATCCACTCTTAATCTGGATAAGGAATCCCAGAGTGTTTTTTTTTCTTTTTTCTCCCTCTCTCTCTCTCTCTCTCTCTCTCTCTGTCTCTATCCTCAGGCAGCAGTCGCCGCTCATCTCGCCCCCTTTGTGTACATGCCGGCCTCCTTAACGTTTTAGCAGGGCCTTGACTGGCTGAACTTTGATCTGATGTCTTCATTGAGGAGAGCTCCAGGTTGCCCATTTAGGATGCAAATCCTCCACTGTGGCCTATTGGCACTTTGTAAAAGTAGAGAGAGAGAGAGACAGAGACAGACAGAGAGAGGGAGAGAGACGGAGGGAGAGAGAGAGAGAGAGAGTATCTCAGGGGGGCTCTGAGGGAATCCTGAACAGAGTGTTCACGCGCACCCCCCCCCCCCCTTCCCTCAGCCCTCCCCGCCCCTCCCCTTCAGCCCCCTAATCCACATTGCAATATGGATTAAGGTAGGGGGAAAACCTTTTCTTAACACAGAAGAAAGAGTATAGCCTGAACAAGCCGGGGTGGGCGTCCGCGGATTCTCTCATAATAAAACAGTGTGCTATAAAAGCATGCTCTGTGTCAGAGCCCAGTGAATGGGACTGAATGCAGCGCGATTCCCCGTCCTGGTGGGGAGGCTTGCAAAAGCCTACCTAGAGCCAACTAAGCGTGAGTAATCTGCCCCTGCTCAATAGACAGGGCAAGCCCCATTCAACCCTTAGAAGTTTAAGAGTTGATAAATTTATTATCAGTGGCGATTAGGACCACAGACCTGTCACCTTCTTAAAGAGGATGGTCCAGGAGAGAAGAAAAGAAAGGAATAAAAGTGTCAGCTTAGAGAACGACTCTCTCTCTCTCTCTCTTTCTCTTTTTCTTGCTAGTCTCTCATAGCCAAGCCTCTAATTGCAATACTAATGTGCTTGAAATCTCAGATTTGAAATGAACTAAGGCAGAAAATTGATTTCATGCTGTGACAGTGTATATATTGCCACGAGTAGACAAATGGCCCATTCAACAGGAACTCCACCTTCTAATTTTGTTTTGGAGGGAAAAATGAAAATAATCGCTCCATTACAACGGTGTAACAAATCATTAAAAATATTTTTTTTTCTGTGCAATCAGTTTTACTGACACCCATGAGGTTTTCAAGAAATAAAAGCCTGAAAACAGAAAAGAAGAATCCCACTAATTTCATCTGCCATTATTTGGCTGTTGCTTTTTTTCCTTCTTCTTCTTTTAACTGCTTGTAATGGCAGCTACGTTAACAGATTGTGTGGGAAAATAAAGGTAACAAGTCAAACAAGCTTTGTTATTGGAGGATCACACCCACTAGAGCAGTCACAAAGGGTTCAGTGGTTTGGGACAAATCACAAGTGCTCTACACACACACACCCTTCAGCACATGGATAAACAATTTTATTAGCTTCATTCAGCTCCATCCTTCTCTCTCTCTCTCTCTCTCTCTCTCTCTCTCTGTATTTTTCTCTCTAACAGAGTTTGGTTTAGAGAAGCCAAACATAATCTGGGAAAGACGGAGAGAGAGGGGGGGGGGCGTAGCTTGTCCTGATGTGATGATGGTCCTTGTCCATATGCCTGTCCAATTGTGGGTTGCTCAGCTGAGATTAAGAAGAGGTGTAAACAGTGCCGGGACCCTTGAGCAGACACAACAGTTCGTCTAAAGTGGCCCATTTACAGAGTGTGCGGTGCAGTAGGGGCTAGGGTGGGGAGGAGGTTGTACCATAGAGGTCACTGCAAGCCCGTAGCAAGCCACATACCTCATTAGTCAAACAAAATATAGTCCTGCCCCTCCATTAAATATTATACAACAAGCAATATACTACATATTCACAGAAAGCCTGGTGAACTCTTACAACAGGCAGGGAGAGAGAGGGGGGGGGAGGGGATAGAGAGGGTTTGTCTCTGCTCCAGTGCTGATCTCACAGTCAATTGCCTGTGCTGTTGTGTGCATGTCTGAGTCATTATGTGTAATTCAGCAAGCATGGCTATGAATGTGTGCACATAGCCTTCAATCACTGTTTACGATAGACTCACGCGTCTGACTCACACTGGCTGCTGCCGCGGCCACAGTCCATTTATCTTAATGGGGATTGAGCGTGCTAACAACTTTAGCTGCGTCCTCATTTAAACATCATTTCATATCTGTCATCTGTTATCAGTCACTCTGATCTACAATGCCAAGCATTCAGCCTCAGCAACAACAAACATAAATCTGGGAATGTTCATACAAAAAAAACGAGGCTTGGTAAATGAAATGATTTTGAGAGAAATGTGATTTTGAGAGAGAGATTACACAAACAGAATATTATTTTGTGGTCACGTAACTGGATCTCACACTTTTATTTCATTTTTGTCTCTTCAAATTATTTTGCGTGTCATTCACTAATATTAGTATTTAGCATATTCAATTCAATATCATTATTAGCATATGAGGTGGAAATATGTGCAGCAATATTGACTTGAGAAAATATGTCGATGTAAAGTTTTATCAAAACAAAATTAATGACATTTTGTCCTTGTCGCATGAAAGTGTCACATGAAATAGTCTTTGTACCCAGTCTGAGAGGACTTCTCTAATGGCTTTGGAGTATGAAACACATGACCAGAGACCAGTAAAATCACACAATAATCAAATTTGCGTGGCACAGGTCACAGTGCAGATTCACAGGTGCCTCAGACTCGTATGCTTGCATTAGACAAGCACATGTACTTGCCTGCATGGAAAACAGAGAGGAAAGCAAAACAGAGGTTGGCTGCTCATTGTGTGGTCCACAGTCAGGTGAGAGAGAGAGAGAGAGAGAGAGAGAGAGAGATGCGTCAGTACCCCTGGGAGCCTCACCTTTTTGAGAAAGCGGTAACAAAACAAGCTATTGTCTTGCACATAACACCTCAAATTAGTGCTGGCCGCATTTCCCGACACCAGCGCTCTCTCATTAAACGTGCAAAGGGCCAGGGGGCCAATCAGAGAAGAGCGCAACCACGGGCATCCCTGTCTGCCATCATTAAGGTAGTGCCTGTGTAATCACTCATGGAGCTCCCCAGGCTGGTCACTGTTGCCCTTTTCAGAGATGAGATTGGAAAGGGGGGGGGGGGGGGGTACAGAGCAGGTGTTGGTGAACTCACCTGTTGCCATGGCCTCTCCCCATTGGCCAAGAGCTCTGATGTTACGCTGCCTCAGGGAGGTCACACTCATCAGGTCTAATGTGATAAAGTGAGCACATGATGGAGGGGGCAGGAAATCTCTCAGGTAAGAGGGTTTTACTGTGACAAGACACTGTTCGCCAAACGACAATGCAGATAGGTGTAATGCCATCATCTCTCTCTCTCTCTCTCTCTCTCTCACACACACACACACACACACACACACACACACACACATCACTCATCCACACTGCATATATATATATATATATGCATATTTGGAGCTTTTTTCAGCATGGTTTGAAAATCTGCACTCCAAGACACTGATCTCTTTCATCATCAGCTGGTCTGAATCTGCACAATAACTTCTACTGATAACATACTGACACATGAATAAAGAGCCGAGCAGGAACATTTTATGAGAATTTGCTGAAATGCAAGTGATTGTGGAAAAAGGATGGAGAGAGACCATGCACAATAGCAGAGGACTGCATTTCTAAGGACTGAGAAAACTGTTTGGAACACCTCAACAACCTTTCACTCTTTCACTTTTTGTTTTTTTCTTGTTTTGCTTTAGGTACTTGAGAATACATGGACACAGGAATGAAACCCCATCAGGAGGCCAAAGAATTCCTGTGACAGCCCCCTACCTTTTATATGGAAAACAGAGGTGACGGCTTGACCCCACCCTCTATCAATCAAAATATTTACAATGGGCTTCCATCTGCCTGCTGATCTGAAGCAGTGTCCATCGCTCTGTTTGGCCAAACATTAAAGGCAAGGCATTCCTGCAAAACCGAGGACCTGACTTGACCCCCCATTGCTGTAGTCAATACTCGAGGGAGTCATTAAAACCAGAAACATCACCGAGGTCTTAATGTTGAGTGGACCAGCTTCCTGTAGCTCTAAGTCTTGTGTGAAAAGGATTGTGAGTCCATGGCTTCTCATGACCGTTGCCTCCGGGTGTCTGAGCGATTTTTCTGAGGTCTCTAAGAGGACGGACTTGTCTTCAGAGTCAGCAACATATAAAACAAGCTATTACAAACAAACAATCCATTATTTTTGGGCAATCACAGCCTTAAACCTGCATATTTTGATTTTGTGGCTGCAATTCAAAACTCACACTAATGCTTTACTTTTTGTTGTTGTTGTTATTGTTTTTAAAATAACAAATTTTTGTTTTAGAATATGACAACACAGTTATGGTAAGTTGTGGGATCATCACAGTAATGATTATAGTAATTTATTTAATACTACTAAACATCTCTCATTAATGGTCATAAGGCTTTTGAGCTCCATGAAAATCATTAACTTCACTAACATGACATGGCACACATAAAAACAAAATGCAGTTTCAATGAAAAATATAATTAGTATTTCAAGAGACTATCTGAAGTCATTCTAAATCAATTTGCCTAATTTCAAGTTTCCACAATAAATTTTAAATTAATATGAGATTTAGAATATAAAAGAGTGAAATTTATCCCCAGTAAAATATTCCTTACAAAAAAAAAGGCATCAGAATTCATAGCTCCATCGCTTTGCAAATTCCTTCGATTTCTCCGATATCTGCCTGTCAGTGCGCCCAGATCATGCCGGTCCTATTCTCCCACAGATTCCCTCTTTGTTTCCAAAATCGGTGTAATTTTGGGAGACTGAGATTCTAGGTGCCTTGATCACGGCTCTGACAACAAAAGGGCCTTGAATGCTTTCAGCAATGATGGATAAATTACTGGGTTGTAAAATATTATATCTAAGGTAGGTGATGGGTCTTTTTTTTTTTCTTTCCTGTGAGCCTTGTCTCCATCAGTCTCATAGCGGTGAGGGTAATTACAGTCTGTTGGATCATCTCTCGCTCCGCATGGGAGAGGCTGTTCTGTTTGTCATGAACTCATCCAACAGAGCTGCTAGGACAGTAATGGTCCAAATTAACATCTGTTGCCAAGCTCGCATTGTCAAAGGTACTGACAGCTCCACCAATGACCTTTTCTGATTATTGACCAAAAAAAAAAAGGACTAATTATGCCCCTAAAAACCACAAATTACAATGTATATTATGCTTCCAGTGAGAGACATTCGACAGATTTAAATACACAGCTTGGCCTCAGCTTTTTCATTTTGCTCATTTCATCGATTAAGAAACCATCTCTCGAGCCTATTATTTCATCTGTTGATGGTCAATTCGGTTTTTCAGGAGCGTTTATCTGAGGTCAATCAATTACCTACCACCCCCCTCCAAACCCCATGTGCTGAAAGAGGTTTTACTTTTCAAATTCAAAGAAACTAAGCAGTTAAGATGTTTTTATTAAAGGAGAACAAACACAGGGTAACAGGGTAAATTAATAAGTTGATTCGGCATTGATTTGTACACTAATTCTCCTGTCTAATGTACAGAGATACAATAATTATCCACGTGTCTGGAGAAAAACATAAAATGTACCAAAACGTTGCCTCCCCTAATACTGTAAACATGCTGCTGGGAGGTCTGAACCCTGAAGTTTCTATCAAACATTATTCTACCAGCTGAGTCCCTCTGACGCTGTGTCTGCACATATACAGAGAAACTTACAATATGTCAGTCAGTCCAGAGAGCTACCAGTCACTTCACCTCTGAAAAGCCTTGATAAGTAAGCCCACTGATGTTAAAACAATGGTGTTTTTTGGTGATGAAGGCCTTTTTTCTGCCTTTCAGAGGTCTGAGCAATAGAGAGAGTCAAGCAAATTTCACAAGGTCCACAGTGTCACCCACAGACCTACGAACGGGCACATGGAGGGGGGGCGGGGGGGGGGGGACAAGAGATTCCTCCACTGTTCAATTTGTCCTCTGGAGGATTGTCTATTATTGATGGTTTTCTAGGCCAGTGACCCTTTGTCCTGTTCAAAGCTTCTCAAAGGCACCCAGATGGGTCTTCTCAAGATGGTGCCCATTGTGAGAGACTTTCTTTAGTGTCTTACAAATGAAATTTGTTTGAGCCATTAGCAAGCTCTCGATTGTTTTAGGGGGTGGGCACTCCTTTCGTTGGGGTGGGGGTGAGGGTGGGGGTGGGGGGGGGTGATGACAGTGTCGGCCTCAGATCAGTCATCTCAACAATTGCTGGGTGGGATCTCTTTTCTCAAGAGAAGAGAGTCTGTTCACTTGACTCACATTGCTTTGCATTGGAAATAAACTCTTGCCCAAGCTTTACAATAGACAGTCAAAGACTTTCAATATGTCTCCAGACAGCATCTTTCCAAAGTCCTCACCAGAAAGTTGGACTTAAAATAGGACATATATACACACACACACACTCACAAAAAGAGACAAAAAACCAAAAAAAAGCCTGTTGTCCCCTCCCGTCGGATTGGGTCAGAGAAAGGACATTCTCAGAACTACAGAAAGGGTTGTCCAAATATAGTTAAGATCAGTTATTACCCTTTTGAAAAGTAGCCTCATGAGAGCTGGTGGCAGGTGACAAGTCCACTGTTTTCTTATAGGACTCGGAAAGGCAGGTGTAAGCCTCCCCCCCCCCCCACTCTCTTAAACCAGAATCACTGTTTGAACTCCCAGTATACAGTCTATGTGTGAACAGTGCAGATAAGAGTCAGACACAGACTGACATCACCTTATTGAATTAAGTTGTTTGTGCTGGCGGCCACCAGAGTATTAGAGCCGTACACCGCAGCCCCTCACCTGTTGGCAGGTGGGAGAAAATCTGAGAGTCGCCAAGAGGAAACCGCACAGGGGAGTTTCCTTTGAATGTCCTTT
The DNA here is from genome assembly GCF_902362185.1 of Chanos chanos. Classification (NCBI taxonomy): domain Eukaryota; kingdom Metazoa; phylum Chordata; class Actinopteri; order Gonorynchiformes; family Chanidae; genus Chanos; species Chanos chanos. The sequence goes on along the minus strand of NC_044495.1, from coordinate 38,631,485 downwards.
GGTTTTCATAATAAATACATCCAACTGAAGAAAAGAAGAACAAAATATTAACAAAATATTACAATAAATTCTATGAGGATATATTGCTATTTAGATGGAGGATAGACTGCTATTTAGATGGTTAGTACTGTGAAATTCCACAGAAAAATAATTAATTTATTACATTAGACAGAAGGCTAGTGTCAATCATTGATTGACAGATGTGTGTCATGTGACAAAAAATAAATGAAAAAACATATGTTGTTTGGCTATTAAAACAGAAAAGCTCACTGGCAGGAAAATTCCACATATTTTGACAGCACTGGAAACACGATCTCAAACAAGTGATGTGCATCGTCACTTTGTGACAGACGACTTACTGCAACCAACAACGAGAAAACAAATCAGAGAGTGTTTGACAGTCATGAATACGCAGACGCCGCGTGTTAGTCTTTCCCCGTAGCTCAGAGTCAGTCGCGGGTGCTTTCATCACAAAACCACGCAAAGTTAAGCGCAAACAAATCAGCCAATCAACGCCCTGGCGATCTGTCCCAGCTGTCAAAGTAAAACCAGATCAGACGTTGCTTTCACTGATAACTTTGTTTCATTTCAGAGCTATCAGTGACGACAACGCTTGATTATCATATGTAATTTGGGACTTGGGACTCTGGGACGTGGGGGTTTGACTAATCTTCTTTACTTCTCAGCTGTCTGGGCCTCTCCTGTCATGTTTCACTAATTTGAGGTTGTAAAGCCAGGGGCTTCTTTTTTGCAGGGATAGCTATCAGTGCTTGAAATGTCAGAGGGGGAATAGATCTTGAATGGTGAGCTGGTAAGGGCAATCTGCTTTCTTATCTCTCCAGATTTGCATAAGACGCAGGGGGTGTCTGATAGGCAATAGACAGGTGACACACATTCTGTGGTTCTGTGCTGTGACCCTAATTGATGAGAGGTGATACACACAGATTAGATCTCAAATGTTTATAATTCACTATGTCCCGTGATAAGTATGCTCTTTTTATTCTGTTTTTTATCCGACTGAGTTTCTCTAGGGAACCATGGGTTTTAAATGGGCTCGGATAATGCTCCTACATTCAATCTATGGACAAGGACTTGTAGAATAAATGTAATTAAGTGCAATGAGAAATTCATCAATAATTATGGCAGTCCTGTGATTAGCGTTTCATTTTAAGAAAAACAGTACCATTACATCATACATTACCTGAGAGAACAAATTTGCTGAATCAAGATGTTACCAACAACATAAGCGTGAACAGGTTGAAACTGTGTCTAGCTATCAATATTAAAAATGAGTATGATCCAGATTCAAAATAAAAAAGAATAGGTTTATGGAAACGTGTTAAAGCTACAACAGACAGAAAAAGTAAAAACATACGGTGTTGAGTGACTGATAGCCACTGCACGGAGGCACTGTGTTTAACACATATAGGTGTGCTTTCCATTTCGGACCCCCCGCCACGAAGCTGTTACCACTTCCCCCCATTTCCAGGGGAGGCCAAGTACCCCCGCACTGCTGATGAGTTCCGCTTTCTTTCTTTCTCTTCCCTCTCTCGCAGTCATTTACTGGAAATGACCGGGTCGATGCTGCACCCCTGTGTTCTCGATTTCTCCCATCTGATTGAAGCATCCCAACCAACCAAACTGGAGTCACACAGGACCTTTTCTACTGATGCCATTCCCAGAGCTTTGTGAGCTAAGTGTGGGAAAGTCTCCTATTTCCCCCCCAGTATTTCTCGGAGCGCAGTACTGGAGACACTGGAGGGAGAAAAAGGGGTCGGGAACGCTGGGATGGTAAGGCCTGAGTGATCTTTGACTGGAAGTGATTCCCAGCGGGGGAACCCATGGTATTCACCGAACAAAAGAACCTCACCTTATTTTTCTCATCATCACCTCAGCTAATAACGTCAACTCCCCCCTGTTTGGTCATTAATTGGCAGGAATTTAAACATTTGAAAGTATTTCCTCTTGTATTGAAATTGAAAAAGAAGCACTTCCTAAGCCAGACATTTGCTGTCATGGGTGTCAGAGGCTTTTTTGTTTGTCAGCCATCAGTAGATTGTCTTTTACAAATGAAAGGATTACAAAACAATTTGCAGGGGACCGCCTTGTGTTTCACATTTCACATCTGTCTGCCCTCTGTCTGTTATTACCAGACACTGAGAACAATGAAGACAGTTCCCAAAAGACAGGCAAGCGATCATGAAACCAAGGGCAGCAGACCTAACCCCTCACCCACACCCACACCCCCACCCCCCAACCACCCCGCGCCCTCGCATGTGCATGCGGAAGTAATGCTGATCCTGTCTGAGGTAGCCGTCCATGGCTGCAAATGACTAGCTCATTCACAAACCCAATCCTATTTGATTCCAAGCAATTCCTCCTGGGTCCCCCTCCAGAGCCCAGTAAAACCCATCCATCAGTGGGCAGGCGATAGAGAGTCAGCCTGCCACATATGGATCCTCCCTTGATATCATTCAGTCAGCGTGTAATCTTATTATGCAAAGTCTTAATCCTTACCTACGTCCCAATGCCCAAGGGGTCTCAATATTGTGATATCAAGGTTCTGGGAGGTCATGTTGTGTGATCCCTCGCTCTGTTCTTTTGAAGAGATGTGGGACTTAAGGCCCATCCCAAGAGAGGAAAAGAGAGAGAGAGAGAGAGAGAGAGAGAGAGAAGAAGAAGAAGAAGAAGAAGAAGATAGAGAGGAAACCTGCAGTATTTTTCTTTTTTTTTTGATGGGGGTGGGTAAGGGCAAGATTGACTTGCAGTCCCCAGTCAGGATTAGACTTGATTTGTAGCGGTGGGATATTTTCCAGCAGACACATTATTGGGCAGGGGAATAAAGGGCCACCAGCGTGGTGAAATTGGATCAGGACTGGCGTTCGCTGTGAGCTCGGAGCGGCGGCTAAAACCAGCAGCTGCCTGCAGATTTTGCACTCCTTTCAGGTGAAGCCACCTCCAGTCACTCGAAAGAAAAAAGAAAGATGGAGAGGGATGAAGCTGAGGGAGGGAGGGTAAAAAAGGAGAGAGGATGGAGAGAGAAGAAGGGGGGGAGGAAAGAGGGTAAGGGGTGCAGTGGTGATAATTTTGATGTCTGTGAGATTTAGCAAAAGCGTAATGGGATTAAATGTAACACCTTTGCGACTTGTAGGGAGCAAAAAAAAACAAAAAACCACCTGGTGCTGTAAGTGGAAGAAAGCAAGAGGCTAATCCCTTTCCCATCTCTGGGATATCATTTATAAAGCCATGGAGTAATTTCCACTCTTCTTACCCGAGTTAATGCCATCAATAAGAGATAGAGAGACACACAAAGAAAAGTGCAGAGCTCATTATCCAGTCCTCAGTAAAAAAAAAAAACAACAACAAAAAACACAAAATAAAGAACAACAACATAACACGATCCTGTTCACACCATGTCTCCCCAACTCTCAATGTTGACTTTAAAAGTCTTAACCACATCCAAGCAAAAAAGCTTCCTGTCGTTACTGTGGCCTCAAACAATCACTGGAAGGTTACTTACTTAACCTCACTACAACACTGAAAGACTTACTTTAAGCCTGTGTAAGCACAGAATGTAACATCTGAGCGCTACGCTGATGTCTGGGGTAGGCCATCCCAGGAGAAGAAACCGGACGGATGCGCTCAAACATTATAACGAAACTCAGCCCATCTAAGCAGGGGTGTAAACATGTTAAGTGATATGTGTGTTTGCGCAGAGCACACACTGCCATATAGGCTAACACTCCTAATCTGCTTTGGCAAATAAAAGGAACCTGAATTTCCCAGTAATGATGCTGTTCCGCCGTTGCCATGGTGGCTGGGAAGGGGTGGGGGTTGGGGATGGACCAATCACAGGACTAAATAGATTGATCAAAAAGCTTATGGCAGTGTTCCATCAGTCCCTAAAGAACTCAGGGCTGAAGGGTATTTCCACTTGACGACTGAAATCGTACTGCAGTAGGATTTAAAGTAAATGATCTTTTCCTTTCTCTCATTCTTAATGAAGCAAACCCAGGTAAACCAGAGGGGTGTCAAAATGACGGCCAAATAAAACGCTGGCATGCGTGAAACTGTTGCATCTCTCGTTAACTTTGTCGCTGGATGTCACAACCGACTCACGTGCCAGTTCCGCAGTGAGAACCACAACTATCGCAACTCGTCCCGGTCCCAAATAAACATGGTTGGCGTTACTAGTCACCGAATAGCATCCGACTGCCCGTCAATCTGAATGACGTGAGAACGACACTTTATAACACACGTCCTGGAGGTAAGAGCGAGAACATGGGGCGTTTTATCAGAGAGGGGGTCTAAATAATGATCGGCTGGGGAGGGACGGTGTGATTACTAACAAGCTGGCGTTCCTGTCTTTAAATGCAGGTCTGAACATGTCAGAGCGTGCAGCAGTGGGAACGCTTCCCCGCCCTGACGGCACTGCCCGTGTCGCAGAGCTGTCGCTCACTTCCCAGGAGCGTCAGGGGATTGTGTAGAGTGCACCCCCCACCCCCCAAACACACACACACACACAAGCATACACCCGACAACTGCTTTCACAACAGTTGTGCAAATTGTTATTAATGTCTAATTGTCCCATCTGTCTCTAAAGTAGCGCTGATTCTAATATAGAACTACTGAAGGACTCTGTCTTGCTGTCTTGTCATTTTACTGAAAAGGATGCCCTGTTTGTGTCTTTATTCTTTAAGCTCTGGAAATACTGGATGAATTTAGGATGTTTTATAGTTTCATTTGAAATTGATAGGTAAGTTTAACACTACTATTTCACTATACATTACTCTCATACACATAGACACAGACACAGAGACACACGCATACACACACACACACAGACATCACTTTTTATTATTCTTTCTCTCTCACACAGACACACACACACATACACACACACACACACAGAGTGAGCGAGAGAGAGACAGGTCTAGAATTGCGTAGATGGCTGTTAGCATTAGTGACAGGCGAGTGGGCAGGCTGATGGGACGGGCAGTAAACCTGTGGATCTGAAACAGTCTCAGCTGTAAACAAAGGGACGGCGTGACCACAACCACCCTCCTGTCAGCCTACCATTACACCTTACACTCTACGTCCCAGAAATAAAAGGAACTAAAAGGGAAAAAACATCACAGATCACAAATAAATAGACACAAAAAGACAAATGGAACGTTTCAATCAGCCTGGCTCTTCTGCCATTGTAATAATCTCACTTTCAGTTCACTCTGTTTGATAATATGCCCAGATGGGCACTCTTTGTCACACAACTTTTGTCAGAACCAAAAAGTTCTTAATCCTTCAGAGAGCTTTACCTGTGTGAAACAGGGCAGTAGGCGGATAAAGAGAGTTTTACCTGTGTAATGAGGTATGAGGTATTAGGAATCCGACTGATGCACTGATTGTGAGTCGCTTTGGCTAAAAGCATCTGCCAAATGCCAAATTGTAAATTGTAAACTGTAAAACAGGACAGCATGTGGATAAAGAGAGTTTTACCTGTGTGAAACAGGACAGTATGTGGATAAAGAGAGTTTTACCTGTGTGAAACAGGACAGTAGGTGGATAAAGAGAGTTTTACCTGTGTGAAACAGGACAGTATGTGGATAGAGTTTTACCTGTGTGAAACAGGACACTAGGTGGATAAAGAGAGTTTTACCTGTGTGAAACAGGACAGTAGGTGGATAAAGAGAGTTTTACCTGTGTGAAACAGGACAGAATGTGGATAAAGAGAGTTTTACCTGTGTGAAACAGGACAGTAGGTGGATAAAGAGAGTTTTACCTGTTTGAAACAGGACAGTAGGTGGATAAAGAGAGTTTTACCTGTGTGAAACAGGACAGTAGGTGGATAAAGAGAGTTTTACCTGTGTGAAACAGGACAGTATGGGGGTAAAGTTGACTGGCTTGACTCAGTCTTGCCCTGGCACAGATAACACAGGGATCTCTGTGATACAAGGTTAACACGGGGATCTCTGGGATACACAGTTAACACAGGGATCTCTGTGTTAACACAGAGCCTGAAGACATCCCAGGCACTGCATTTCCTTTTTTCCTGTGTGTTTCTGTTTCTAAGAGATTTTGACCTTCTTCCTAACTCAGTTTAGAATTTGAATCAGAAGTTTGAGAGGAAAACAATCTGCAGAATAAACCAGATGTTCCAAACGTGACTGACATTGTTGAGTTCATGTGTAATTGTATACATACAGTTCCCATTACTTTCCACAGGAGACAAGTGAGGTGGCGCTCAACACTGGATATAAAATAATTTTTACTTATTCAGCCATGCACTGATAAAATCAGTGCCGGACTACTGAAATTATGGATTTGAAAAATTGTATTTACCATAGTGCTGAAGAGACGATCAAAAAGGGCTTCAATAAAGGTGAACATAGCTTTTCAAACTACTAGAACAGTGGTCTACCTGTCTACCAGAGGAAACTAGTGTATCTGGCCCCATATGCACAATGAAAATGGTGAAGGGGACAAATAAAAACACACACACACACACACGCGCACACACAAACTAACTACATAGATCCCTATAAAAGAATTAATAAATAAACTACTAAATAAATCCAATGGTCACAGCAGAAAAATTAGAGTTTTAATCTCACCTTGTGTCTACGGTCAATTGTAAAAATTATTATACTAATTTTAATAATTCTTTATATTCTAAATAGGTAGCCTGAAACTAAATACTTTTCTATACAAACATATGTGTATTTGTCCCTAAAAAATAGCGTAGGAGGTGTGAAGCTTAAAATATGATCAAATTCATTGAAATTGATGACAAATTTTCCATCCAGGCTATAAGGGCAAGTAAAAAGATCACTCAGAGAGAATCATGACCTTGCTACAAGCTCTCTCTGAAGGTTAGCCTTGACTTGTGAGCATAAATTTCAGGTGTTTTTTATTATGACTCTCTTCCCAGCTGCAATAATAAGAAACAGAAGGACAAAAAAGAACAGGTAATGGCCGTGAAAGAAAAAAAAATCTAAATTAACACACTGTAAAGCAGTCCCTGAACAGTGTGTTCGTATAATAACCTTCAGCAAGTAATCATACTGTAATTGCAAATTCACTAATTGAAACAGGCACATTACTCTGTACACCGTGCTAACTACATTATAATTACACACATTCTGCAAGAAGTCTGTAGCATTTAACAGAATGTTCAGACAACAGTAATCTCCTAATCGCGTGACCATGTAAAAGGATTGCCTTATGTTTAAACTGTAGCAAAATGTAAACAATCAAATTTTTCATGGGAAAGAAGCTGAGAATGATTTGTGTGAATGCTCATTTGGATCTTGTGAACATATACAAAAATATCCCTAATAAACAACCCCATAAAGCCCCAAAAAAAAAACCTTACAATAAACTGATGGTGTGCTAATTATTTCCATATTCTTGATCAAAACATGAGAAAACTGAACTTTTAATAATTTCATTATGGAAAGAAAAAAAAATCATCAAACAACTTGGCGAAATAAGCCAGGAAACATGATTACTGGTTAAAAAAAATTCTCCCAGTTCCCAACAGCAGCACAGAGAATGAACACCTGCTACTTACTCCAAAAACCAACTTTTGTCTGGCTAACACCCCCGAACTGGAAGAAGCAATTAAATTTGCAGGCCTGGCAAAAAACAGGGAGCCATTTGAAAGATTTGAGCTAGGATATGAATTCAGGGGACAGGGAGGTCTCCCTTTTGTCCTTCTGAGATTAAGTCCGAGTTCAAGAGGGAAAAACTGAGGGGGGGCGTGGGTTGGAGTGGATGGAAAAAAAAAGGGAAGAGTGTTTTTCTCTTCCTCTTCCCTAGAGCGTGAGCCGTCTCTTTCAAGGCCTCTTTTCAAAAGGTACCTGTGAATTTTAGGATGGAGATCAGTGAGACTCTACACTTGCCCAGTTCACACTTTGACGGAGGGTTTCAGGTTACCATGGCCATTCACACACACACTATGACACCACGGGGAGTCCCTCACCTCAAATAACATGTGAACAGTCCTTGAACATGGAGATTGAAGGCCTTGTTCCAGAAACATCCATAGCATCACTGTCTCCCAGTTAAAACAAAACAAAATCCCACTGCAGGAAAATATTTGTGTACAGACAGTATGTTTTTAGTTACTTTATGAAAGTGAACCCCACAAGGGGTGCGGGGTGGGCTTTCTTTTTTTTTTTTTTTACAGGATTATATGTAATTGAGGTTAGTCCTCATGTCAAAGCCAAACAGTCATTTTGTTTGAAAACAACATCTATGTTTAACTAGCCAAGATCTCTACCTATTGTACATATTTTTCCATGTCTTCATCTCTATTTCTGAAACAGTTTGTCTTCATTCACGCAAGTCAGCGGAGGACTGCCTGGATTTGCCAAAGAATGTTTTGCTGGATGACGTCAGTTATGACAAATTTTCACATCAACACAAAATGAAATGTGACAGGCTAGAGACGACAAAAAAAAACAAAAAAAAAAACAACAATTTGTTTGTATAATTTACTTAATTAGAAATATTAATACATTATAACAAAAAAAAAATTTGCAGAGTGGTTATACAATAAACCTTTTGCTAATTTCAAACAAATATTTTATGAAAATAATGCAAAAATTGACGTCGCTGTTTTGTTTTGTTTTGTTTTGTTTTTTTCCCAGAAAGTATTATTAGGATTTATCCACTTCCACAAAAACCCCAAAGTGCACACTGGGTGAAAAGTTAAGGCCCACAAAAATAGAAAGATGATGCCCATCACTGCACTATAATGTGTTGTTGATCCTGTCTGTACATATACAGGGGGACAGTGGACTTAATTAGAGCTTTGACAAGCCCACTCTCCTCAAGTGATGAGATTATTCGTAATTAATGTCACAAACAATTAGGGTTCGGTCAGTTGGCGGGCCCTCTGGCAGGTCTAGCCTTGGTTCAGACTGCAGGACGTTGATGAAAAACGTGGTCTGGACCACTCAAGCTGTTTCTCCAGCGAGAAGACGGATCTTACGCGAACAGCCTAATGACTCCTTTTGAAGTCTAATAAAGCCATGACCCTGTTTCAATGCTCTAACCTCTTCCTACCCCCCCCCCCCCACCCCCAAAAAAAAAAAAAAACGCGGAGGGAAAGGGGACGAGATGGGGGGGAAAAAAAGGTTGTCATTAACTGGAAGGGTGTTCTGTTTTCAAGTGTGGACGCAGATTGTGACTTCATTGTCAGGGCGGGAAAAAAAGCTCATTTATTTACATGCAAACAAAGTTAACAAGAGCAAAGAGGTTACTGAGCCATTTGGGTGCTCACAAAAAAAAGGTAATTTGAACACCATGTTCAAAAAAGCCATGTTATCTATGGTGAATGTCTAGTCTCTAAAAGAGCATGGCCATCTCTAGGCACATCACCCAGAGGCTGATGGAGGGGTCAAAGAGGATCTGGTGCAACCCAGTTCCCTGCACCGTTATTGGCCCGTACTTTTGCTGCAAGGTACCGCAGAAGAACATGTCTGTGCCAGATTTTTCTCTTTTCAACAAGACCAAAGGACAACACAAACATAATTTTTGATTATTTTTATTGTGCACAAGGCACTGTAATTTTTTATATATTACGTTTACAGATCATGAGCATTACAAGCATTCAGTTTTAGTTACATCTTCATGGCGAAATTGCATCTGCATTTATAATGGCCGTCACATTCTTCATATGTTTCCCTTTTGGCGTTCTTTAACATTTCCCCAGTTCAACAGATTCTTAGAAATTCATCTTGAACGGTGCCCAAAGAAACCACTAGAACTGCATAGAACTTGCCAGTCATTCAGGTTTTGGACAAACTGCAGCGCGGCTTCAATGATGCAGTTGCATTTATGATTTATACAGGACTAAGTAATGTGAGAGAGAACAGAGGAGAACACATTACTCAGCAGAGAGTTTTTTATGCATGATACATTTGCAGGCCCAATGAAAAGCCAGCAGAGATACTGTCAAATTGTCTCCTTAGTCCTTAATAAAAAAAGAAAAAAGAAAAGAAAAAAAATGCACTGGTTTGATTTTATCTGCTGTAAAATGCCATCAGTGGATGATGTACCAGAGTCATTCATCTGTGGTAACTGAATTGAAGATAAATATCTTCAAAATGTAAGTCTCTGCAGTAAATACAGACAGGCCAAGTTTCACGTACACGTCCTCACTTCGATACTGAGCGAACACGTGTCACAGCACACGGTTGCTTCCTCTTCTTCCGTTTCCTCCTTTCCAAGGATATACTCTCCGCCGCAGCGGCATGCGTATGTGTAAGACTGTGTATCTGAAAAAGACAAAGATCCAGATCCACGATTCAGCTTTAAGATGTTCCTCAAACCATCCTCCAGCGCTTGTCGGGACTCAGACTGGAGCATTTTACAAAGGCCCAATTAGGATAAATGTACAGAACTTTCATAGGGTTACACCAAGCTGACGTGCAAAAATGATAACTGAAGCTGATTGGTTATCCTTACCATCATCCCAGATCATGTCCTCTAAGGCAATGTGGGCATCCACCGGCCAGCTTTGCTTCAGTTCCCTGGCTTCCAGGGCAGACACAGGGAGCCAGTTTAACACATTGAAGAAGGAAGAGAAAAAAGGGGGGAGAAAACGATGTCAGAGGCTCAACAGCTCCACAGGTCCAAATTTCCAAGCAATACATCACAGTTTACCCTGAAATTACCACACACAGTTCTTCTCCATTTGACCATACATTCTCCTTAACAGTACACAAATACTGATCATAAAACAGACTTGAGATAGGTATCCCCATCCATTCTTAATCCTAAATTAGCTTTGTTTCTAATCAATCATTACTATTATTTATAGCCCAAATGTACCAGCCAAGAGCATATATCATAGTGCAATAGTGATGGGTCAGATGGTTTCAGTATAAAGTCAGCACTTTCTCTTGGTTCCTTTGAATGGACAGCACAGGATGAGTATGCCTTGAATAACTCTTAGGACAGATCACAATGATTATAAGAGCATGTAGAGCATTTAATACCAGCTTGACACTGCAATGATCAGATCACATCTCCAACCTGAATGGTTAAACAAGTGGATGTTCCTTATTACACCAAGCCCAACACCAAGAGACAACTTTGTTGTAAGTGTTTAACAGCCAAGAGCAGTTCAAGTGACAGCAGTCTGCTCAGTACCCAACAGTCAGTATGGTAAAATGGCAAGAGAAGGGACTGTTCTCAAGACAGCCTCCACTAAGTTCCATCTGAGGGGCGAAAAACACTCAGGGTTTTATCTATATGTAAATAGATTCATTAGCCGCGTGTAAATAATTTTTTGGGGTCTGACTCAACCAAAATGGAATGGAAAACATCACCATACTCATTGCAAGTACTTGAGAAGACCAAAAGGTACAAAATATTCCATTCATAAAGAGAGTCTGAACCCAGAGAAGTTCACCCTTTAGCATGACAATCATCTAATAACAAAAATTGAAACGCTCAACTGTTATACTTTGGCCCTGTGTATAAAAATATAATCTCTTTAGACTTAAAATAAATTTTCTCCTGAAAGCACTGCAAATTTCATGTAAACAAGTTACAAATATATTCTCATTTAAATGCATGAAACTCTGCCACAAAATGAAAAACACTCACTGTTTTTGTAGGTATTGTGAACATCAAAAAGATAAAAGGTATCTACTTGATGAAAGTGCCAGAAAAGACATTTTTAATCTACCAACCTGAAGAATAAAAAAAAACATTTAACCCTAATATTTGAGCACAAATAAATAAATAAATAAAACATTATGGATCTGCATCTGGATCTTGGGTATAGTTGGAAAGCAGCAGTATTTTTACAGGATGAAAAAAGTGCAGCATTCTGTTCATTACAGAGAGACTGGGCATGCATTATGCTGACTCATCTGCTTTCAAAGACAGCTGAACTGCACAAATTCCTTAGAAAGAATATTCTTAGAAAAACTCTTAAACTTCATTATCACCAAGGAGGTTCTGTTAACAGACTATTCATAACAATGCTTAGGGCAGATTTTAGTACAGCAAGTCAAATCTGTAATGGAAGCATCAATGTACTGTGTACTTTTCTCATCAATTAGTCATCTAGTGGATGGTGTCGCCATGACGTCAGCACTGAGAAAAAACAATGTTGTGTGAAACTAGCTTAAGTTGGCTAATACTTCTTTGCACTTGTCCACTGAGGCAAACATGCACTCATTGACTCAGTATCTCATTAAATAATGACACTCAGCTCTAAGCATGGAGGGTGTAGACCTAAGTGGGCACTCAGGGTGTAACATAGCCAAGGAGTGTGATAGCCTCTTTACAATAAACATACTTAAAAAAATAAATAATTTCCAACCTAAAAAGTGTTTGCGGCAACACGTCACATAATGTCGTTTTAAACGGATAGTCTGTTAATTAAAGAATGCAGCCTACATCAGAATGACTGTACACTGCACATATTAATTCTTTAAAGGAAAATTGCATGTGTTTATCCAAGGCTATACTGCACAGTCTATTCTAACATGACACAACAGTTTCTTCCAACAATGAGCTTCTCTCAAAGCCACTGGGGCATCTTCCTCCAGCCATGGTTGCTAAAATAATGTCTGATTGGGCATGTCTATACATGGCCCTAAGCGTGTTAACTGCTTGATTAACTTATGCACCTGTAGAAGCCTACTCACACTTTGTATCCTTCATTTATCCAAGTGTTTCCATTACTTTGTCAGTTACATGTATTCACCATCTTGAAAACTGTAATACGTGACTTCAGCCTGGAAACTGATGCAAAAATGAACCAAAATCAACCCAGAAAGTGACGGGGGTTGAAAACTTGCATTCTTAAGGAATGTCATATCTGGAATTCCCAGTGATCCGTGTGACTCTAAATGAGAGACAAGTCATTTTTTTTTCTCTTCAGTACTGACAGGTTTTGATGTGAAAATGACAGGTGAGTTTTTCATAATTATAATGTGAATTTCCAAAAGTCACGCAGTTTCTGAACAAGCTTTACACTTCCCCCTACACAAGTGGATATGACACATCACCTGATGGGTACAGATAACAAAATTTGTATTCTTCTTGTTTCTGCTTTGTGTACAGTAGAAAAGCAACAAGACCATGTCCCGTGGAAACATACGAGAAATAGTTAAAAAAAAAGAATGAAAATGTATATGATGCAACTGCTCCAACACTTCCTGTCCCTGAAAAAAAAAAACAGCATTTCCCAGCTGTCCTCACTGATCTGTGTTAATGTGCTCATCCTGGGTAAAAGGGATGAAGGGTATCATGAATTAAAAAGCCAAGCCTGTCACGTGAAACAGCCTTCAGTCGTCAGAAAAAAAGAATACCTCTCTCTTTACAGACTGAACTGATGATCGCAGAGGGAGCAGATACTGCAGTGACACTACATGTGGATAACAACTATGGGGAGGAAGCTGCAAAGCTATCTCAGATGACATCCCATAAATGACCAATTCAAAGTCACAACAAAAGCTCCAAATACATTACCACACTCAGACTGTAGAAATACAACTCCTAAACATCTTATGATAAACTGTTTTTGGGGAAAACAGTATGCAAGAACAACTTCAGAAAGGATTGCTCCTACGTAGATCTGAATTTGTCATTGTCTACCCTTCATTATGGTTTGGTTATAAAATTTATTTGGTTATGTAATTCCAGAGAAACAACTAAACGGAGATCCTGTCAAAACGCAGCTCATAGACATGGTATCAGCTGGTGATATGATTCTTCAAGGAGAATGATTTTTTCATACTACAATCAATGCCACACGTTTAGTCATCAAACTCATCTGAAGATTGAGTGAATCGTTTGCTTTAAAGCTGTAGGATTATTGATTTTTTTTGTTCTTTCTAGAGAGAGTGGGGAGCAATGGTATGTCTTGATTAGGAGACAGAGAGAAGAAAAGGTTGGGTGAAAACGGTGACAGACCACATGACATAATTCTGAATGAATTAAACACAGATAACATATTCTTTGGTCTGTGAAAGTAATTTTCTAGCAGTCTTTGTGAGGAAATGGTAATTAACACTTTCTTATCCCACTTTTTAACATGTTTGCCTTTAATTAGTTAAGAGGCTACCCTAAGTGGGTGCCATTGTAGCGACAGATGCATATTACCGAGACGTCTAGCAAGGAATTTTTTTGTGTGTTAGTCCCATGAGTTAAAGACTGGTAAAAGTGCATTAAAGTTAAAAAAATTCTTTAAAAAAAGTGCCAGTCATTTTCATAAAGGAACAATCTTAAGCACATTTCACGCAAATACTGGGCTTAGCTTAGACAAATGTTCACATTAATCAAAATGAATTCATTTATTTTAATTTATAATGTATGATTCATTTGTAAACACATCTTTATCAATGACTCTGACAGGCAAACTTAAATAAATAAGAGAGAGACATTGTAAATGGAGTTGTGAAGACAAAGGCTGGGTGATCAGACAAAGTGAAAAGAGGCATATTGTGACTGGATCCGGAGAAAGCGAATAAATAGCTATTAAGAGACTCATTCTTATGACCAGCTTTCTAGCAATCCACAAAAGGTCACTGAGCTTAGTGGGGTAGAGTGGTAGGGTTTTTCAGACTGTCTCACAAGCCTGCTGCTACATGCCCAGACTGGGCTGGGAGAAATGCCATGGCATATTTGGCCATGAAATGGGGCACATTAAAGCTCAAATGATGAGTAATTACTCAAGACTGGGTGGCCAAGCAGACCCGGCTGAAACCATGTGGCGGAAACCCATAGGTTGAACACACACCATCAGACTCAATTACCTCGCAGTCCACCACATGACAATACCTCATTTCCTCAGTCTTCACCCGAGACCTCTACAGTGTGACAAGAATCTTATGAGGAATTTTACTGCACTGACTGCAATTTCCTCTCTGCTTCATACCAGTGAATCAATCCCCTTATCATGGCATGTGCCCGTCCAACAAATGATCATTTTTAATCCACACGAAAAAATAACATAAATCTATGTCTCTTCACCTCTTTTCCACCCCACAAATAACTTCAAATTTCTCATTTCAGACTCAACCAACAGATTATTCATTCAATTACATCATAATAACCCAACTCTGCTACATTAAAGTCCTCACAACTTGATTAAATCATACTTATGGTTATGTTATGGAACAGTCCACAGAACTCAATTACATTATACACACAGCTCTGTTTCTTCATAATCCACACTACTCATTTAAATCATTCTCACCCAATTCTGTAACCTCACAGTGCACAGAACTCAATTACTTCATACTAGTACCAACTCTGTTGTCTCATAGTCAATAAAGTCCAATTACTTCATACTGGTACCAACTCTGCTAACTTACCACACACAGAAGTTAATTACCCGACACTGATCCACATTGGTTACCCCACAGTCCACAGAACTAAACTACTTGATACTGACCTGATTTTGTTACCTCGCAGTAAACACAAATCAACTACCTTACAGTTCACAAAACTCAGTATTGTCATACTGTTACCAATTCTGTTACCTCATAGCCAACAAAAAGAAATTAGTTCATACTGGTACCAAATCTTTTATCTCACAGTATACAGAACTAAATTACTCAATACTGGTGCCAATCTATTACCTCACAGTGAACAAAACTGAGTCACTTCATAATGGGACAAAAACTGTTACCTGTACACCTCAGTAATGTGTACCCCACAGTCCATAGAACTAAACTACGTTGTACTGTAACCAGTTCTGTTACCTCACAATCCATAGAAACATGCTGTTACCACCTCTGTTACCTCATAGTCAGGAGAACTCAGTTACTTCATACTAGTATCCAGTGTTCCCTAATTTTACCAAATTTGTTTACCAAATGTGTCACCTCATAATCCACAGTACTCAGTTACTTCATATTGGTACAAACTCTGTTACATCATAGTCAACAAAACTTAGTTACTTTACCTCAAAGTCAGAATTCAGAATTCACAGAATTCACATGCTTCATATTGGTGCTGAATCTGCTACCTCACAGTCAACAGAACTCAGTTACTTCATACTGGTATTCACCCTGTTACCTCACAGTCAACAGAACTCAGTTACTCTGTACTAGTATTCACTGTGTTACCTCATAGCCAACAGAAGTCAGCTACTTGATACAAGTATAAAATTTGTTACCTCATAATCCATAGAACTCAGTTACTTCATACCCCCACCAACTCTGTAACCTCATAGCCAACAGAATTCAGTTACTTCACACTGGTACAACCTCTGTTACCTCATAGTCAACAGAATTCACTTAGTTCATACACGTGACAAATCTGTTACCTCATAGTCAACAGAACCAGTTACTTCACATTGGTACCAGCTCTGTTACATCACAGTCAGCCAAGCTCAGCTACTTCATACTGGTATGCACTCTGTTAACTCACAATCAACAGAATTCAGTTACTTCATGCTAGTATCAAATTTTTTACCTCATAATCCACAGAGCTCAGTTACTTCATACTGGTACCAACTCTGTTACCTCATAATCAATAGAATTCAGATACTTCATACTGGTACCAACTCTGTTACCTCATAAACAATAGAATTCAGTGCCTCATACTGGTACCAACTCTGTTACCTCATAAACAATAGAATTCAGTGCCTCATACTGGTACCAACTCTGTTACCTCATAATCAATAGAATTCAGATACCTCATACTGGTACCAACTCTGTTACCTCGTAATCAGTAGAATTCAGATACTTCATACCAGTACCAACTCTGTTACCTCATAATCAATAGAATTCAGCTAGGCTACTTCATACTGGTGCCAAATTTGTTATCTCAGAATCAGCAAAACTCATTTTCATCATACTGACCTAACTCTATTACCACACAGTCCACAGAACTCAGTGACTTTACACTCTTACAAACTTTGTTTCCTCACAGTCAGTAGACCTCAGTTACTTCATATTGGTACCAAATGTCACCTCACAATCCAGGAAAGTAATTTATTTCATACCGATATCATCTACAGAACTAAATTATTCTATTCAAGTACCAAGTCTTTTACATCATAGTCCACAGAACTCCATTACTTCATACTGGTACCAACTATATTGCCAAATAATTCAAAGAGGTCAGTTACTTCACACTGACCTAACTCTTTGACCTCTGTTAGAGGTGAGGGCATCTTACCAATTTAACACATCGTTTAAGCTTAGATAAACTACTGCATATGTTACATTACACAAGAGGATTATGTCATTTATCTGATGGTATACAACTGTTTATTATGGTTTTAGGCAGTATTTATTTAGCAATGTAGTGCAAACTGTACCTGGTCAGCGATTTAGTAATATTACCATCTCACACTGTAATGACCGTATTGGTTATAGATGCTACACTGAAATGGCCACAGTCTTTGAAATGGTCGTGTTCTGAGCTCCTCAGACATGCTTATATTTTGTTTAATCTATTTACAAGACATTGGTTTTATACCTATTAACCTGGCCGTCTGGGTTTAAAACACTAAATCTAAATTATATTAGTCTATACAGCAACATCCTACACAGTTACAGTTTAGTTGGAAATGTAACTTCATTTGCAAGTGCACATGCAAGTTCAGACTGGGTCTCAGTTAACCAGCCTTAAATGTTCAAAAAAACATTCTAAAAACATCGCTTGACTACACTGCTATAATGAAGCATTTTTCAGATCGTTCATGTATTTGACAGTTAATCCCTTACTTGCGTTTGAACCAATGACTTTTAGGCATGTTGCTAAGTGGTTGCTTGGTGATGACGACATCACAATGGGATGACCTAACAGTCGATACAACACAATTACCCCACGATCTGTATCACCCAATTATTGCCTCAAAGTAGACACAACACCACCTTTGAGCACATACAACAAAATTACATCACAGAGTAATTACTGACTTTACAACATTGGAAAAAGACTGTGCTTTAGTGTTCAAGCTATTTTAAGCTAACTATACTGATGTGAAGGTGCTGTGTATAAAAAAAAAACCAATGCTTTGACGTAGTCTTCTGAGGTCTGAGTTTGATCTTTTGACATAATACTGTTATTTAAAAAAATGAAAAAACAATATGCTCACGACTGTACATAGGGTAAATGATTGTGTTAATGACAGTGACAACATGACTGTGTTAATGACAACGTAATTACAATGACAACATGATTGTGTTAATGACAACGTAAGGATTGTGTAAATGCATGTGATTAAGAGCTAGGAGAACCAGCACAAATCCAACACCGTGAAATGTGAACCAAAGCAATACAATCCAAACAGCAACCAATCAGTAACTTCCACATTTTCAGCTCCCTACAAAATGACTGTAGGCCCAGCAACTTCACTAAGCTTTGAGTAAGACTGTCTGAGCTCGCGTCAATCAATGTCTAGTGCCTGTCTTAATTACGGCTGCCCTGGTCACACCGGATGACGGACTGATCCCAATGAACGTGTGACAGACAACATCATGAGATGTCAGGATGCAGTGCTCTGATTGGCACACTGCTCTTTGCATCATACTTGCTGGATGTACCCTCAATGAAGCTACTCAAACAAAGCACACAGAAAATCAATACATAACTCTGCAATCAGAAGTTTACAGCTTTAGTCCTACGATAGGAAACAAACAACAAAGAAGAGCATAAATGAAGGGAAAAAAAACAATAACTAAACCTATCAAATATAAAAAAAAAAAAAAAAGAAATAAAAACGTCGGTCATTCAACTCACTTACATGATCGCTAACAATAATCCAAAGGGAATATTAGAATAAGACTGTTTGGGGGTCTCTTTGCCTGCGTCCAGTCCTTCCGGTAAAACAGAATGGAGAGATGACTAAACAGCTCCATGCAAGTTCGGCCATGCACAAACATCTCATGTCAGGGGAGTAGTATGTGAATATGTGTTCTTCAGTGTAATTGGCAGTTTAAATCTTTCTTTTTGTCCTCTTCTTTTTTTCATTTGTTTTTGTGTGAAGTCTGTAGGTTAGCGGCTGTGTCGAACAATTAGAGCTAGAAGTCAATAACGTGGGCTTCACACAGGGCCAGCCCCAGGTCGGGTCATAACTGCAGTGGATACTCTGTGTACGTCAATGGCAGGCCTGCAGAGTGTTACTCCACTCTGTACGCCAGCACCCCCCCCCCCCCCCCCCCCCAAAAGGCAATGCAAGCGCTTCCCCCGTTAATGGCGCGCGGGGGCCTGGATGTACATTTATTGAAGGTCCTAATGGAGGACTGGGGGGGGTCCTCTTTCCTCAGGCGAAGAGAGGGAGGGGGGAGAAGAGGAGAGGGAGGGAGGAGGGGGGTGGGGGTGGGGGGGAGAAGCAGCCTATCACTTCATGTAAGAATAGACCATGTGTGACAGGCCTGACCTACATTCTCCCCTCCTCTTTTTTTCCCTACTCTTCCCACAAGCCTTGTTCTGCTTTTTTTTCAGAGGAGGTGTTCACTAAAAGCAGTAAACATCGTTTCAGTCTGAGCCATCATATTTGGTGTGTTTATACTTGTGGGGGTTTTTTGTGATTTGAGGCTGCCTACAGGCTGAGCAGATTTCCAATAATCAATTTAGGCTAAAATATAACAAAGCTACTGCTGGACCTACAATGTCATGTTTTTTTTTTTTACCTGCAAATAAACAGTTAATATGAATAAGATGTATATTTCTAATGCAATTTTGGAGATGTTGACCAATTTAGATGTGATAAAAAATGGTTTTCTAGTCTCTATATGAACAATGCCATACTGCCCAGATTATAATTCACTATCAAACCCAAAAGACACAAACAGAATAAGGATTCCAGAGAGGTGGTGCACAAGGGTGCACAGAAAAACAACAAATAATCAATAAGTAACACAATTATCGCAGATAAAAAAAAATCTATAAAATTCTGATAGTAATACATCTTTTAAAAATGTCTCCATTCAGCAACCACAGAGAATTTTGATATCTGCTATGTGAGGTCATGTGATGTGTGTGTTCAGACAGAAAGTTTGATTGATTGTTTGGCCTGAATCCAGACAGACCTCAACTGATTTTACAGACACACACTATAAACACTGTACTGTGATAGTCATTCAATTAGCCTACTGAGGAGGAAAAAAGTGTTCTGATGGACAACCTACCACGCAGCTGCAAGTCATACTCTCTTCTCATCTCCTCGTTACTTAATGTCTTCCAGGCCTGATCCACATCAAGAAATCTCTGCAGGTGTTTTTTGGCTTCCTCCTCTGTCATGTCTGGCCTCTGCTTGTCTGGATGAAACTGCAAAAAGGTTCAAAAAGGGGGGGAAAAAAGGTTAGGTGACCAACAGAAAAGACTGCTATCCAAAACCTGTGGTTTGGTTGAGATTGCAGGGATCTCAGGACAGTTCAAAGGATGTGCCCCCCCCCCCCCCCCCCCGCCACCTACCCACCCCCAAAACAGGAGGCCTGACAATTGAAACTTGAGGCAAAAGCTGGGTCAATTAGAGCAAAGTAGTCAGGAACAATCTGACAGAGACAAGAGAAAGAAGAGAGGGGGGAGGAGAGAGAGAGAGACAGAGAGAGAGAGAGAGAGACAGAGAGAGAGAGAGAGAAAGAGAGAAAGAGGAAAAGAAAAACAATGTCACAACCTGTGCTGACGGCATTTTCTGGGTAATTTGCTGATGGACCAATGCTCTTCTTCTGGACAATTTACCAGAAGAGGCAGAGTACAACAAACAAAAATAGACTGTGGCTCAAAACCATCACCGAGAGACAAATGTACGCTCTCAGAGAGGACTGCACAGAGAGGTGACTTACAGGGCACAAGTCATTCCCTACCTCTGGCCAAAAAGCAGGAGCAATACCATTTCTGTCTCTGGAGGTAAAATTAAACGCCGTTTACGACTAGCGTATTCTGATACATCTGTTCAAATGGATATCCTCCAGATCAAGAAAAAAAAAAAAAAAGAAAAAAAGAAAAAAGAAAAGACGAGAGCGATCCGCTGGATCTGCGGTGTGAGATCTGCGGCCGTCCATCAGCAAAAGTTGGAAAGCTCACAGGCCACGGGATTCCGCATTCACCCATAGGAGAGAGAGAGAGGAGAGAGAGGAGAGAGAGGAGAGAGAGGAGAGAGAGGGGAGGTCAAAAGGGGCAAGCGGAAAACAACTTAGATCCTTCCTAGCAGCCATTCAACTGGACGTTGATTATAATCTGGCAGTGGCAAGCAGAGCATTGCGTGTGTGTTTGTGTTTTTCTACGGCCACTGTAGCTCACAAGCTGAACTCAATCCAGATTGGGGCTAATGATGCATACGGTGATACTGAACTACAATAATCAATGGTCCTGGGCTAGCCAATTACTGTCTGTCGCAATTATATTTTTAATTTTAAGTAACAGGAAGACTGACTGAATTCAACTAATCATTTCAAGCAATTACTTTAAAAACTAATTAAAATTTAAGGATGGACGTGCTCTAGCGATTTTTTTCCGCTCTCTCTCGCTCTCTTTTTTTCTTCTTTCCGCTTGTGTTTTTGTTGTTGTTTTCACTTTGTAAATGGGCAAACTGAATGGGAGGAGTGGGATGGAAAGAACAGCAACTTCAGCAACAAGCCAAAAATTAACTTCCTTATTGAGAGAATCATTAACAGACTCTTTGCACACACAAAAAAAAAAAAGAAAAAAGGAAGAAAAAAAAATCTGAGGCAGCATTTTTGCATTGTGTGCTACGGGAGCCATGCTCCCTTTGCCGGTGCCAGCCCCCCCCCCCCCCCCCCCCCCCCCCCCCCCCCCCCCCCCCCCCCCCCCCCCCATCTATTCGAAATTGTTTTCTCAACGATGGCGGTGTTACAGTTTAAAAGGGCAGGGCCGTTACAAAAGGGGGGAATGAGAAGAAAAGGTCAAATAAATCTGCTTTAAGTGTTTGCGGTCATCACGCAATGACTGCAGTATAGCAGAGAGCAGCTCTGTTCTCGCGTAGACTCTCGCAGATAGATGAGAGGCAGGTCAGCGTGTTTCTCTGTTTTCACTGGTGAACTTTTTTTTTTTTTGGTTTTTCTATTTTTGACAGTTCAAACTCAAATTAATGCTGGGCGGTTGAGGGGTACTGGAGTTCTTCATTACTGCAGCAGAGACAGGCAGCTTTTCTCTGGATCATTTTTGTACGACGTCAGTTCAGTGAGTGTTTACTAACTGAGATATCTGTTACTGCGTAGCAATAAAAAGAAAGTTCAAATAAAGATGTCTCAGCTCCGAAACTCTTAAACATAACTCTCCTCAAAGCTCAACTTAATTAAAAATACGCGAAGCCTTACTTCAGCTACTTTTAAAAATGCCTTTGATGCCACTCAGATTAGGCACATATAAGATACCAACAGAGAGGATTACATTGATTTGTGATTCACGGAGTGTGGGAACTCTCAGATCAGAGACTGTGAGTGAGACCAAAGGGAAATGGCTTAAAGAACCGAATTACAAATGAAAAAAAAAAAAAAACCTGTGAACTAGACAGTGTTAAATAAAATAAACTGATCCAAACAAACACATTAACTAAACACTCGTGTAAATTTACAAGCAATTTTGTGTGATGATGTGCAGCTTTAAGAGTGAAGAGAAACTGAAAAAGTAGAGAGAGCGACAGAGAGAGAGAGAGAGAGAGAGAGAGAGAGAGAGAGAGAGAGAGAGAGAGAGCATGAAGAAAAAGAAGGGAGGGTAAATGAAGACAAGAGAGGATCTCTCTACTTCCATAATTGCTGCTAAAATTACAGCATGTCTTACGTAATGGTCAAACAAGAGAGCATCAGAGTCAGAGAGGACAGGCGTCCAGCGGAGCAGCCCAGGCACTGATGGCAGGAACACAACGTTAACATCCTTTAACCTCTCTGTGACAAACCACGTACAAAAAAAAAAAAAACAACAATCCCACAAAACAGTCCGCTGCCTCGCTGAGCGATGAAAACAGCTCAGAATACTCATGCGCTGTTACGGACCCTCATCCTGTTACAGACAAAACACGTGCGTCCTTTTAAGTCTAAACTTCCCAAGATGACCTAGGATGTTCCGACTCAGTCTGTGAACCGTTCTGCTGTGTAGTCATGTTACCTTAGATTTCTTAGTCCACATCAGATTAATTAATTAAATTACCGGTGTTAAGGGTGTTACTGCACAAAATGTAAATCATTTTGTAAGCTGAATTTTACCAAACTTCTCTTTCATTTTTCATTCTCCATAAGCCCATGTATAACCAAAATATGAATCAGAATGCATCATGGCATAGTGAGCATAGTTAGACTTGAAAAACTGGCATAACATAAAACAGACGTAGTCTCTTAATTCTTACTGATAAGACTCAACATTCTCCAGCAAAAGTCTCAAATACTCTGGTACATTTCGTATGACATTTCAATGGACTACAACCAAAAAAAAAAAATAAAATGTCATGACCAATCAAATGGTTTGCTCTACTGCTGCCAAGCTTAAAGATTATTGATAACAGCATTACACATCCATTCTGCAGGAAACCACTCGCTGCTTTGGGCTGTCTTAAAGGACTAGCCCTGACTTCTGCACTCTGAGGTCACACACACACTGACATGAAGATTCAGGCCATATTTATGTAACACTGAGACGTTACGTAATTGGAAATCACAGATCCTTAGGCTTGCTTCCTCATGCTCTTCAAAGTGCTTGCAGGAAACTCTATACAGTAATCGTCACATCCTATTCATCATTGTCTCCGTAGGTACCTTTGATTAAAACAATTTGTTCTAGAACTTGTTATGCCACAACTGTAAACCTGTACAAAGCAAAAGGAGATAAGAAATGTATATACAGTCTATCTGTACCAAACACAGAAGCAAATTTCAAAAAGAGCTTTTTCATGTATTTCTCTGATTACTGGTGGTGGAAGCGTCAAACAAGAACGGCAGAGCATTTCTGTGTCAGGGCCTGGAGCAGATCAAATCGATGATGAAAAATGGCTGGCCATTTTCTCAGTGGCAAGGATGGTAGTCTCCCACAGGGCAGGGATGTGGAGCTCTGCTATCCTCTGATCTCTTGGCGGGAAACGCTTCGCATTGGATGCTTGCTAAGTGTTAAGTGTCCGATAGTGGGACTTAGCACCAAAAATTCACCTCTTCCTCTCCCCCGAGCTTGGCCTACCTTGGGGCGTACCTCCCTGACCACTTCAGAGACCACAAAGAGACTGAAAGAATCACTATATTCATAACCAAACACTGAATCCGAGGGCTTTTCATTGATGTGGAGATTTGTTAAAAGTCCTTAAAGACGACTACTGAAACCACATAATACTGGTCTCTAATTTTACATGGGCCAATTGCTTGTCGTCTGGATATCTGGCATATAATTCCAGAGTTTTCTTCTGTGTCTGAGACCATTCAGGAATCTTAAAGAGAAAATTGCAAACCTCAGCTCTATTACACGCAGATTAAATGCCAAGCACATTACAACTGTTGAGTTCAATGAACATTAAAGTCAGTGAGCAAGCAAAGAAAGCACTGTGAAGAAATGTCAGTTTTCTTCTGCCGTTCATCTGCTAAATTATTAAGTCATAATAAGAATTCGTTTAGTAACACTACATCAAATATATACAGGACATAAGATGTTATGCATAAATATGTTTTGACTTGCTGTTGGTATCAAGCTTCACACACTACTACAACAGAATGTGGCAGTTTCCCATAGTGCTCCTCTCTCAGTTTTGTGCTCTCTCGTTTTCTCTCTCTCTCTCTCTCTGTTCATGTAGCTCAGGTATTTGTCATAAATACATAACACAATGAGAAGCAGAGGGCTCTGTTAAAACTGCCCACCCTTGCTTCCCCAGCGGAGTTACGTGCTTTAATTGCTGTCTCTTTGCACGCATTGTAAAATATTCATTTACCGGGCCTAATGGAGCTTAGAGAGCAGAAACACAATATAAAGGGGCTGGCAATTGGAGCACTCCGCCGGCTTGGACTATACATCATCTCGCTCTCTCTCTCTCTCTCTCTCTCGCTGGCTGTGCCGAGCACACCCACGTTCTCCACGGGGCCAGGGCATACAAACGCTCTCTGGCACGGGTGAGGAGAGGAGAGGAGAGGAGAGAGGGGAGGAGAGGCCGTGACAAAGGCCACGAACATTGCACTACTGCCACCTAATGTCTGACACCTGACACCTTATTGCCATTTTATTCTATTTCAAACAACATTGTTGCCCTGGCCACGGAGAAAAGATGCAATTATTTACGTCATCTGTATTTCACATTGACCAATCCACATTCACTTATGTGTAACAGTTTCATGTACAAACTGGTGTTTGTCAAACTGCTGACATAAAGCAATGGGGTAAGACTACCGGTGTTTTAGAGTAGGAACGATTTGGCAGAATGCTGTATTGAACTTCACATCTTGCTTTTTATTCAATGACATATACTGCTGATTTTGAGGAATACAACTCACAGTTGTTTAACAGGCCAAACAATTCAGGCGCTTTTTTTTAGCACCTGACAGTCAGACAGCAACTCTTAGATCAAACGGCAGTTTCATTTACTCCATATTACGAAGAGATGGTTCTGCAGGCCACGTCAGTACAACAGATATCCAGTATAACTGACTGGTGAAGCAACTGAATCACTGACTCGAATGGCTGATGATCGCAGGGAGAGACAGTGTCCATTCTCCTGGTCATCTTTATTATTTGTCGGGCTTGCTAGACCATGATGACAGAGTTTTTAAAAAAATGTTTAATTGCTTTGCATATTTACTGACTGGTTTTCTGCTGATTACAGTAAATTAAAGTGGGTTGGGATTAAACCAATCAGCTTACATCTAACTTTGTCAGAATACAAAAAAAAAAATCCTTAGGTAAGGATTAATCTTGTTACCATCACCACAGGGATATGATGTAATTATTTATGCAATTTCTATTTCAAATTTACCAATCCGCAATCACCTACGTTTATTAATTCACCTTGGAGCTGATGCTGGTCAAAATGCTGACATGAGGCCTCCCTATATTTGCTCCGTCTATCACTAATGAAGTATGTAAGCTTTACACAAGCAAAAGCATGTCTCGAAACCGCTCTCTGGAGAGAAAGTCTACGTCGACCTCTGAGTAAGCTAAATGAAAGCGCATTATGGCAAGTGCTAAAGAGCAGGCTGCCGCTTCGAATACAAAGTCATTTTTCCCAAAAATGGCTCATTCTGTGGGTGTGATGACCACAAAATATGTGCTTACGTAAATTGAACGGACATGTTGATATCAAAAGTACGCGAGTTTCCGAAAAATCAGTTATCTTAAGAGATTCAATGATGCTTCTTTGCATCTCGGTGGTAGGGTCAATGGCAACTCTTTGTGAGTAGTTCTCTGATCGATGCACCTAGTTCAATAAACAGTCAAGTTACCTACCATGAGGACTAGTCTTTGGTACTTCTGTTTCAGTACTTGCAAGTCATCTGTTGGCTTGGCATCGAGTATTGAATACCACTCTTTATGCTGATTTTCACAATTTGCCATTGTCCTGAAAAAGGACAAATGAATGACACGTTTTCAGAATGGTGAGAACTTTTGATAACAACTTTTCGTTAAAGCAGCTCTAAGAAACATTAGCAACTGTATAAAGACAAGGTATACAAGAGTTAACAACTGCTGGAGCATTCATTGCCGGAGATGACACTGGTGTACAGTAAGCTAGCTAGCTAACATTAATGGTGAACTGTCTGTCAGCCATTTAGACTGAGAACCAGGCATATACGACAAAAGGAGCGGGGGACAGAAGAATAAAGAAAAGGCTTTTTAATGAAATACAAACCTCATGTTAAAATGTCATTTAAATTCAGTGCTGGTAGGTCCACATTTACCTGTTATTTCACTTCCATGCTTCTTCGGCATGTTTGTCTCGATGTTTTAGGTCCCTGTGAAAACACGTACAAATGACGCATAAATATTGTGTCGTCAAAATAAAAATATGTGTGTCCAGTGTTGTCCCATGTGGACATCGAGTAAATAATACGTTTTAAATAAGTTTACACTGTATTTTATCTGATCATTTAACTATATCTGGCGACAGGGAACAAACACAAACCACTGACTTCGCTTTCTACCCGAACAGTTTAGATAGCAACACTGTACCCATGGAAACCGAGATACAGCCTTCAGAGTAGCTGTGAAGCGTGAGCGTAAGCTTAATAAAAGCGGTGAGGTATCAGGCAACATTGTGTTGCACGTCTGTCAAGGAGACGCTTCTATTATGTGGTTTTGATTTTTGAAATAGCAATACACATATCAGTAAAAAGCACGTTTTTGCTTGTTTTTCAAGGCTACGTGAAGTTTTTGTAAACCATGCACACTGAAAGATTTCCATTTCATGTTGTAATAAACAGAACAATTATGCAATGTAAGATCTCAAATAGTGTTCTGTGAACGAACTCCCTCTTTATCTGGACATCCTTTTGATGCCCTCATGTGCTCTGTGTGCATCCTCATTATGCGAGTGAATGTGAGTACAAAGAAAAATTTCACAATGCATTGTGGGATATAGGAAACAATACTTAAAACATCCCCATAGTGAACAAATTTATTTTAGACTGACTTAATTTTTTTTATTCTCAAATTAAATCAGCCACCAAAATATACTGTGCACGGTTAATATTTAAGTCTGTCTGACAACAAGAAAATACGAATTTTAGAGAACTTTTTCTCATAGCAACAATAACCTTGAGAAGTCTATTGTGCACTGAATGTGTCGATATTGCAGTGGTATCTGCTAACGTTGCATGAGTATTCTTTGATGACCTCTCATTATAGAGGTTACCCATTGGCATAGAGTGCCTGCTTTATGATGGACCTTACTGGATATACATCTGAGCGATTTGGTGGTCACTGCATCAGTTGGTCATCTTTTATGCCATCCTCTTTCAATCATTCTTGCATGTAGCAAAGAAAAAAAAAACAAGACTTTTTCAGTTCTTTGGAATGGAATGGAATGATATTTCCTCTAATAAGTTGAAATATCCTTTAGAGTTTTTTTTTACACCATCTTACATAACTGTAGCTCAAAGCATGACATATTCGCCATGCTGTTGATGGCAAAACCTCATTGGCCCTGACTTGGCACTAGGCACCCAACCCAGCAGCCATCCGGACAGCCCATCTACAGCTGCTCTACATTCACTTGTCAAGATAACTTTTTGGAAAGTAATTCTTAATATACTTTTTTGTCCATTTGCCCCAGTGCTTTATTAATTAGTAGTGTTATCTTTGCTTTTTGTACCAAATCAATGCTCCAGAGCACCTTACATCTAGTAGAGATGTTTCTGCCAAACTTCCGGCTTCAACAATAGTCTTGCTGCTGGCTAATGGATTCCTACTGCCTTTTGCTCTCTCCTAGAAAGCCCTCTCCAGTGATCTCATTGAAGAAGCAACCAATTTCAATGGTTGCCTTTCCTTCTGATACGTAATCCATAATTGTACTCTTATCCTTTTAAGGGAGGTTGTTTTTTCTTCCCATATCATGATTAAAGACCACTTGTGTAATAACTGTGCACACTAACTCCGCTGTTTTTATGTCAATGATTCATACCTGATCCTAATTACAAAGTTATAAGAATTGAAATATCTATTTATCAGTGAAGCTACAGTGCTGATTTACGCACACAGACAGTTTACAAAAATAAATGTTTTACACATGAATCAGTAAGTTCACATTTGCATAATGCATAATAAATGTGTGCACACAGTAATAAATTAATACATATAAGGAAATAAATAGAGTTTATTTACATGAGGTTTGTACATACTTTATTAATCTGCTTGTTTATTAAACAAGCTTTATAGAAAATGCACTAAAATTTAGCATCTGTTACTTCTTGTCTTGTAGTAAAATTGGCCTTAACACAAGGTCTCGATAGTGCTTTTACACTGAATTATTCATCTTTGAAGGTAGAACATTCTCAAATTTAAATTTCTATCCTTTAAAAAAATGAGCATGAAATCCCTTTGGATACAGTAGTTGTGATCGTAATACCTGTTAGTGTGTAAAACAGGTTTAATGACACCATGAACTGTTTAATCAAAATTGACATCTGAAATCTGTCGTTTTCAAAAGTGAGATTTCAAGGTATAAAAAAAGGCTTCCGCTTTCAGAGCTCTCAGCATGTGGCCAGAAGACTTGAATAGTGAGAGTACTTTTATATTATTTGTTAATTGTGTTGGGACTTACTTAGAAGGTCCTTGGTGTCATGTTAAAAAAAGAAAAAGAAAACACAAAACACACCTCAAGCACTGTCTCTTGTAGCTAATTAGCAATTTTATTTAATGAGCACTTTGATAGACACCTCTTGTAACAGACAAGGGGCAGATTGTTTGTCTTTAATTATTCCTTCATTGGGGTATGTTACCAGACAATTAGATTTAGATTTTTTTTTTCAAATATGCAGGTATGCAAAATGTAATAAACGTCTGTGGTGTCAGCATACATAGCTGTTGCTTATATTTAGTACAAAACTCTTTCCAGCGTCACCATGTTATACTGTCTCTGCAATACACAAACTGTGTATTGTTTGAACACAATGGCTCTTTTGTTGCTTTCATATGTTTGACAAAATGTATCAACATATATCTACTCTGTGTGTATCCGCATTTAGCCCTCCGGTCCTCCAAAGACACTTCTGAGTTTCTGTGTGTCCATGTCTTTGTTATTCTGAATTAAGAGCAATTCCTCTATCCCTCAAGTGGAGTCTCATTAAACTGTAGAGCACCACAGAAAAGGCAAAGGGACTGTACACTTGTATGCACTGCTGTTGAGTCGAAAATGTTAATTTAGTAAAAAAGACATTCTGATTAATCCGGAAAGATGAAATGAGAAAGTTTCTTTCCATTTGTGGAAAAAATTTTAAGCATTGACCTAATACTTCATACAGAACAGAGTTAGGGTCAGAGTGGAAATTGAAAATCAAGAGTCATGGTTAGCTGAACAAATGGGTTACCTTTCACTTGATTTATTAAACGGCTGAAACATGGAAAAATATCCATTCTCATTTCATCCATTCTCATCACCTATAAACAAACCCACTGTAATTAGTGAGGGTCATACAGTAATGATTTTAATTATTTTAATGATTTACTCTGATATGTCATTTATTATATTTTGCTACTCTCTCTCTCTCTCTCTCTCTCCCGCTCTGTTTGTGTGTATGAGTGTGTATGTATGTCTCACTAATGAACTAAATCACTGACCTAAAAACTATTTAAACTCAATTATATAAACCAAAAAGGAGATTTTTGTTTTTGTCCCTGACTTATTGAATGAAGTCAGACATATTCTAATCATAAAGTATTTCTGAAGTACACCTGCTGTCTTCAGGGACACCGCTGTCAAAGTCAACAGTCCTCTGACGTACATCTTTACCTCTGAAGTACAAAACTTTTTTTTTTTCTCATGAGACCCAATGCATGTACTCTTGGTCATTATGCCAAACAAAATAAAGTAAAATATGATGGAAAAAAGTTTTCGAACTCTTCACTCACTTGGCATAGAAGGTGCTGTCTAACTAAGATAGCTGACTAACCCACAGAATTTCATCCCAAAAACTGGATAATATGCATTACCTTTGGTGTCAACAGTTTCAAGTTTTCACTTTTGATACAGCTGGGTGGAAGTTACCCAAGTGTTTTTAAGTGTTTACCTAATTCTTTAGTGTTTTATAGTGCTCAGACAATTTTAGACACTTTTATTTGAGGCAATAATTTTCTGTTCTGCATTTGACCGGTATCGTCATTGAGACCTTCAAGGTTACAATATTGTAATAAATTTTGTGTGTGCTGATGCGATAGGGTAACCGTCAATATGGCCTGTCTTTAGAAATGTGCATTCATTTTAGCACAACACTTGAACATATTACTTAATTAATGCAATAGGATTGTATACATACACAAAAATACATCCGTATACATTTATTACCTTAACAGTAAAAACAAACAGGTTCGCCTTTGAATTGTGTCTTGGTTGTGTATATATACACATACGTATTGAGGGTGGAAGGTGGGGCTCATTAGGAAAAAGACCAAAGCAGTGAAACTGATGAGATTCAAACCCGTAGATGTTTTGTTCCTTGAAAGTAAGGGAGTGTAAAAAGGTGTCATTTTTACAGTGTATCACACACTCTCTTCATGTTCATGAGTAGAAACTGGTGAAGCGGCAAGGCAGGCAGGAGGCAGCTGTGGGCGAGGTGTCTGCGAAGGTGTTTTTGGGGGGTAAGAGGTAGAGCTGTCAGGTGGGGAGCAATGTAACCCTCTCTCCCCCTCTCCTGAGTGAGTTCTTCAGCAGTTCCTCCCTCCAAACTTATACATCGTCTACAACAGACGCGTGGGTTGGGAAGCCATGAATGCCAGACCACTAATTAAATGAGATGCTAGTCAGTCTTTTTGTTTTGCAAAAGCAAGATGAAGTTATAGCAAGAAGCAAGAGGCTCAAGATGTAGTTAATTCACTGTGTTTGAAGAAAATACATTTTTCAGAGAAATTTGTGACTATACTATTACAGATATATATATGTATGTGTATATATATATATATATATATGTGTGTGTGTGTGTGTGTGTGTGTGTGTGTGTGTGTGTGTATACGTAAATACATACATACATACATACATACATACATATATATATATATATATATATATATATATATATTTTTTTTTTTTTTTTTTTTTTTTTTTTTTTTTGCAGAACATTAAAATGCTGAGGTGGAACTAAGGTTGAACCAAAGTTATAACAACAGAGTTTTTCAGAGATGGCTGATGGAATGTTGTGATAATTAAATTCCTCAATGCCTGCAGCTACTGGAAATGCAATTAAGTTCTTGTGAAATTTTTAAGAGACAGCTTCAACTGTACCTAATGTGTGGGAAACTTGATCTCACCTTTTTTCAGAAAGAAGTTAAGGAAGGTTAAATTGGGCTCTTTAAATGAAAGCAAACAAACCAAAAAAGAAGAGACATTTAGCTGTCAGAAGAAATAATGAAGCATAAAATCACAAGTGAGCGCAATTTTAAGAGTCAGCATTCAGAATAAATCAATAGTACTTGTCTTTACCTGCAATTTTCAAAACCAGAGTCAAACCAATATCAGCAACTGAAAAAATAACACTCAGAGTTAACCGTTCATTCATTGCTTAAAGTTTAACTAAATACATCCTCTAAACTTTTGGGATTACCACATTATTAGTGATTTACAGACAATGTGAAAAATGTCACTCTTTGTCCCATGAAGAAAGGTCCCAGTTACTCTTTTTCGTAACACTGCAGAGGTCTGTCTGTGTTTCTGAAGGAACTGTTGACAAGCTGAATTAACATCTAGCTCTGTCATCCCTCCATTCAGGTAATTTACAAAAATATGGGGGCCAATGGTGAACTAATGTTAAGAACATTATGACCTATATATGTTGCAAAATGCTTTCCAGAAATTCCAATCCATTGTGAAACAATGATGTCACCACCACTGTGATTAAATATTTCCCTCTCACAACCATACTGGAAACTAGTCGTACTTGACTCCTTTCATGGTTAATGTGTGCAGTTAAATAACCACCCTGATTACTAACAATGAAGTCTGTTTGGTAAGCAATCTAAAATCAGGTCAAGAGACGGAGAGAGAGACCATAGTTGTTTGTCCTGTAATTAGCATGAAATTTCCCTTTCGTGTTATTGTGGAGCATCACAATAGCGTTTGTGAGGGAGTGTGTATGTATGTGTCTCTCCTCAGCTCTCCGTGTCTAAGTGTCTGTCCTTTAGGTGAGGATTCACCATGCCCTGGAATGGACTATTGAACTGGCTTTTATTTATGCTGAGTACCAACCACTTGTAATTCAAGTAGAGTGGGCAGCTTCTTCCCCCGGTTTGGCCATTGTTCATAGCCAACAGGCCTGCCCTTAGATCCAGTCTGAGCAAAGTAACCCCCCCTCCCTCCATCTTTCTGTACCCCTCACCACCCACCTAGACGCTACGGTGACAGAAGAAAGAAAGAAAGAAAGAAAGACAGAAAGACAGAAAGAAAGAAAGAAAGAAAGAAAGAAAGAAAGAAAGAAAGAAAGAAAGGAGGTTGAAAGAGAATAAAGGAAAAAAAAACAGTTCCCTGTGTCTCAACTCCATGATATCCAAAGGGGGAGAGGAATTGAAGACATTGAATAGCTGCCAAGCTTTGGGTAGTTGTCTGTCCCTGCAGAGGGGCCCCTTTGGTTCGTCTTCACTGTTTAATCCAGCACTTGTGAGAGCAGGGGACCACACTGACAAATAATGTACTTGTCTTGCCGCAGGTCACACCTGAGATAATACAGAAGAGGCTCAGCATGACAGACAATGCACATGAATAACATCAGCTTA
Source organism: Chanos chanos (assembly GCF_902362185.1). Taxonomy (NCBI): domain Eukaryota; kingdom Metazoa; phylum Chordata; class Actinopteri; order Gonorynchiformes; family Chanidae; genus Chanos; species Chanos chanos. The sequence continues at coordinate 38,598,158 of NC_044495.1, read as the reverse complement.
AGGAATTACATCGCAGCATGGTACAGAACACACATACACATAAACACACACACACACATGCACACACACATACACACACACACACATACACACACCCACGTACGCACACGAGCACAGAAACACATAGACACCCATGCTCACTCAAAAGCATAAGCAAACATATACACACACACACACACACACACACACAAAGTTTTGCTAGCCAACGCAAATCTCTCACAATGACCCAGGAAAACAGGGGCTGAGGGGACAGTGCTGAGTTCTGATGGACAGTCTTTTGGCAGAGGGCCATGGGCGTCTGCAGCACTCCTGCCAACCCCGTCTTTATCTGTGGGGTGAATTGCCCGCCAGAGGGACCAGACTCACAGGCCTGCAGCGCAGAGAAATGTCCTGGACAAAGACGGGGGGGGGGGGGGGGACCCTGTGTTTGCTTTTCAGTGGATTGCAGGTCACATGGGGAGTGTTGTCTAACAGCTTAGACAGTAGCAGTGTTCAGGAGTATTCCCAGTGTTTGGAATCTGTATTCAGAAGAAGCTTCTTTTCACGCCAGAACAAGACAGACACTTTACTGGTATTTAATCACACAGTCTTTAATGTATCTTAATTTGTACATGATCAAAAGAGGAGAATTAACTCATTTCCTGATCTAAAACATGAGATATTTCTGTTTATTTTGATTTAAATTCACAACAAAACATGTAATAGTTTTTCACTTGGGAGCTATAGAGTTACTAGTGCACTTGATATAAGATTAATGGAACAGTTCAGATAAATCCATCGTAAACATTACTTTTCCAATGCAGCTAACAGTCTTTTGCCATGCATTAGATGGTTGTAAAAATGGATTTAACTCAGAGTGGATACCATGGCAAACAAATCAAACACCTGCCAAGTTACACTGCCCTTACCTCTCTACTGGACTTCAACAGCTCACATCTCTGCTCATCAAAAGCACAACACACCCCACCTTGGATGTATTTCAAAGAATTTCATAGGGGTATAGATTTGTGTGTATAGTACGGATGGCACACCTAATGCATGAACTAGCTTATTTAAATAGAATGCAGTTTTGGTTTTTTTTTAAGTTGTTAACAACATATGTTGGGTATACACATCCGTTCTTAATATTTTCCAAATAAAGATGCAGCAATAACTATCCTAGTAAAGGGAAGGATAACATTTCTTGCAATACAAGAGCGTAGCCTCCAGTAACTGTGTTTTCTGCTGCTTTCATGTTTAAAAAAAAAAAACCTCCGGCTGGTGGCTTTGGAAAGATCAAGAATATTTGCTCGTTTTTTCAGTCAAAGGTTTGTTTTCACCAGCATGCACTAAGCTTAAAGCACCTTATTTGAGAAAAACAGTCGATGGCTTAAGCAGTCAGGACAGTGCATTTGAATTTGAGCTTTGAAGACCAAAGAAAAAAACAGCGTATTTAGGTCAGATTTCTTTTCTCTTTTAACTAAATACATGCCACCTGTTACCTGCTAAAGTGTTTCTTACATGGAAAAATCTTTTCCTAGGGGCCATACGTGACAGGTCTTAGGTTGGATTGCGTTTAATCGTGTTTAATGATAAAATATTTTCAGTTAGTGGTAATGTGTCTCACCACCTCAACCAGAAAGATGTCAAAACAAAGCAACATAATTTTATGTAAAGAAGTGAAAAAAAAAAAAGAATCGCACACCAGCATCGCATATATTGCACTACCGAGTAGACGAAAAGCATGTATAGATTTGGATATGGGTCTAGATATAGATATAAATATAGATATAGACAGGTATAGGTATACATATACATATGGACATACATATAGATATAGATATTAAAAACACTGTAAAACCACACTTTGTTATTTTCTTTAAATATACACGGGTCAAAAACTTTCATTGATTTGTTATCTGAAAGGACAATGAGAGCCTAATTAGTGCAAATGTCTCAACACTGGCAATGCAGTGTACTGTAATAAATACAAGCATCAACATATGAAAGACATACCATTAACCTCAGAGCAATGTATTATGGTAAAGGGGAACAATAAGTCAGAGCTACATATACTAATTGTAAACAAAGGCCCCACAGGAGCATCACAACATTGGGTGGTTTTGTCCGGTCCACTCCAATGCCCCAAAAGGTATGTCTCACCTTACACAAAATGGCTATTGTTACCCCAAGACTGGAAACACTAGCTCATGTCTATCCAGTCAACAGCCTAAAACTCCATCCCTAATTTCTTGTTACGTGAATTACTGAAAGTGGCACAGTGGCCCAGTGGGTAATGCTGTCGCCTATCAGCAAGAAGGACCTGGGTTTGATTCTATTGCCTGAATGTGTTTGTCTGTGTGTCTGCCCTGTAGTGGACTGGCGACCTGTCCAAGGTGTTTCTCTGCCTTTCACCCAATGAACACTGGGACAGGCTCCAGCACCCCCCACGACCCTAATTAGGATAAGCGGCTTAGAAAATGAATGAATTACTGAAACTATTGAAGCAAATACACTATGTATTCATCCTGTTACATGTATGTTAAGCTTCCCACACTGTCCATGTATGTTAAGTTCACAGTTACACCATTTTGTAGAACAAAGCCAAAGAGTAGAATTCTAATCACATGTAATTATTATACCTGAATACCTCCAAAGTGACACAAAAGAATCCTTACAAGATTTCTCTACTTTGACGGGACCTGAAGTGATCTTTGTTTTTACAGGAACTGAACGAAACCTGTCAGGAGATTAGCTTTTATCCATGGTTGACTGGTCAGTCTCTAGCATGTTAAACTTTGCTTAGAGCCAAAGTTACTCAAAGACCCATGCTCACCTGCACTGGAAACACTCCATCCAATTAGGATTCAGGGTATTCAAGGGCTGCTAATGCTTATTTTTTGTGATGGCGGTGATGTTGGGTGGTGGGGGGGAGGGGGGGGTCCTATTTAATTTTGTGCTCTCTCTGTATATTTTTTGGAAATCATCAATAATAAAGTCTCACTTGTATATTGCATGTGGCCATGGGAGATCCTTTATTTTTTTTACTATAATCCCTCTGGATTAAGAAATGGAAATTAGAAACAAAAAACAAAACTTAAAATTTAAGGTGAAAAGCAAAAAAGACAAAGAGAGATTCTGACCTCATCCACACTCAGCGGCTCTCTCTTCTGCATACCTACATAAACAAGTCTTTGTGCTTTGGAGTGACAATGCAGTGATTACACACTCAGGACACCAAATCCAGACAGACACGTTCTACGCACAGACGCTGATCTAAGAACCCTTTTTTGTTTTGCATTTAAGATGGGAATTGTACTTGTGAGTGTTGTGGCCATTTAAGTCAACAGTATCCGGATTCGTATTTCCAAAATATTGTTTTATATGTAATGTCTGAGTACAACACAAATGCTGTATGGTGAGAGGCCTTCACTATGTATTCTGTCAAGTTAACTGCTGTTGTATAAATAAAATTTAATTGGCAAGGAATTTTAATGATGTCATGTTAACCATTGTCAGTATAATCATTTCTGACAGCCAAGGTAGTATTTAAACAGTTACTCGATATTACACGTATCTCCTCAGCCAAATGCTTCATTTACCATAACATGATATTACTCTTACCCTTACTAACTTTTTGTAAAATGGGTACAATAACTTGCACATTTTTTAACCTTCCTGAAATTCCATTTGAGTCCTGTACACCTTCCAAAAATGGGTTATGTGCGAGTTCCGCCCTGACCCAGGAGACGGTCAGAAACGGTGCCATCCAACAGCTTCGTTTATTTATGAGCCCTTTGTCGGGCGCCAAGGCGCAGCCCCGGAACTTCTGTGCCGCAGCTGTGTTTCCTTGGCTGGGTTTCATGGCGACACGCACGGCTGTTCTCCAAGCACCACAGAACTTTGGCACAGCAGAAGTGAAAGCTCCTGTGCTGGCTCTTTGCTGGATCAGCAAGCTGAACCCAGCAAAAATCTGGTGCCACGCGATGGGTTTTGACTGATAATCAATCTTGCGCACGGTGCGACAGTTGTCACAGGGACGTGGAGAGAGAGGGAGAGAGAGAGAGAGAGAGAGAGAGAGAGAGAGAGAGAGAGAGAGAGAGAGAGAGAGAGGGAGCAGGTGGCAGATGTGTCCTGTGTGCTGTGTGTGCTTTGAGCCGAGAGCAGAAAGACTGTTTTGCTAGGTGCGCCCAGGTCTGGCCCAGTCCACAAAGGTGAGTATGTGACAGGGATATAGTTTTCTGCCTTATGGAAGCCACAAACTTTGACGGGACGGGAAAAGCTGGTACAATTTAGAAAAGCCTCCAATTTCTAGAGCCCTTTGATATCAACTCTTTAATGTTTTTTTTATGAATTCAAAGTTAATTTGTGTGATGTGGTGCAGACACCGATGAATGCCCTTATTAAACTCAGCGGTCCCATTCCATTTCATTTCGTTTCCAGATTCTTTAGGTGAATCATGCTTGTGTCAGCCAACAAAGAGTCACCAATTATCTCTGGTTACTTACAGAAAACAGAGCTGGTTTGTTGGCATTGTCGGGTAATTATTTTTGAACGCTGCGCTTGAAAGAGAATGACAAACACTGACTATGTTTAAGGGAGGGAAGAGGAAGAAGAGAAAAAAAAAAGCCTTTGACGTTCACATAGGCTGAGGAACGAATAAGGAAAAGGTGGGGGGAAACTAAAGTGCGACTGCTACAGGTGTGAGGCGTAAGGTGTGAGAAAGGGCCTCGACTGTCAGGGTGAGTTTTCCACTGTTTGCCCATGGAGCTGATATGTTGTGACGGCCCGTGATTGACACGACAAGGTGTGATTGGAGCAGAGGCTGCCCAGCATCTGTTTGGTGGGTGGAAAGCTGCCGTGTTTACGGGCCCCTAATTGGCGACTCCTCTCGGCGACGAGATAGAGAGACGTGTAAGCTCGCTAACGCTCTTCCCCGCGTCACGCACATGCAACGTTTAATTGCTCTGTCATTTTCTGTACTTCAGGAGGAACTGGGGCTCGCTGCTAAATGAAGCATGGTCCACCCGCCCTCCCAAAGCAAATGTTCTGGAGAATGTTCACTATTCTTTTCTCTCTCTCTCTCTCTTTCTCCCTCTGTCTCTATGATCGACAGGCAGGTACAGTATGAAGAGGTGAGATACTCGCACAGAGCGGAGCGGTGTCTTCTTTTCTTTTACTGGAACTGACACAACTTTTTCTCATTACAGAATGACAGTTATATCTGTGACTTTCATCTTAATTAATAAATCTACAGTAAGCAGTGGAGCCATATTCTGCTTGTTGTGGGCTATCCTAAGCCTTATAAACTGGGGATAGATAAACACTGAAGATCATTGAGCTGACAGAGGTGTAAGGGAAAAGCAAAGCAACAGAAATATTATTACGGTAACGATAATGATGTGATAACGACACTAAAAATATATGTATGAGGTTTCCATGCTTTCATTATTGATTCACAGTAGTTAAACCACTCCATTAACTGGTATTGATTAGGATAAAGTCTGGAAACAAATTAATTTATCTGTGATCTGGTCTAAGTTTTGTGACACTGGAGACAGGATCACTTAGAGTCCATGGATGGGTAGCGGCTGCTCCATTCAAAAAACCCATTCATGCTTTTCCTCTTGAAATGAATTCATACAGTTTCCCCATAAAGAAAAGGCTTATAATCAAAACCTTGACTATTTAAGTTTTGCTTGTTTTGTTTTGTTTTGTTTTGGATTTGTATGGTTCTAATTTTCTTTTCTCTCGAAACTGGTGCGAGCCTAAATAAATGTACCATCCTTTTTCTTACAAGTGAAGGTTGGCCTATTAGTCTCTCCATATCCCACTTTCACCTACACTTACAACGAATGCTTTTACTCTTCATGACACACACACTGAGTTCGTCCTTTTTGACTTTAACCTGACTTGAGTGTATGGTCAACTCGATGTTGCACACATACGCACTTCACTAATGGTTTTATGAGTGGCTAGGGTGAGGGAATTCACAAGTGTGTGTCCATGTGTGTATGAGTAAAAGAGAGAGAGAGAGAGAGAGAGAGACAGGGTCTCGGGGTAAGGCTCACACCTGTCTGGTGCAAGGCTTGGCTGACTCACCTGGGAGACTGAAGGCTCTGCGCTCTGACAGGCTGACTGGCACGGCTAATGGAGTGCTTATAATGCGGGTCTGAGGGCACTGTCTGTCATACGACGCCCATGCCAACTTATTCCACTCAGCACTTTCACACGCTCGGGCCCTAAGGGAGGCAAGAACACAACCTGCATGCCTGCCTTCACTGCCTGGGTTTGTTTTTCTGTGTCCTTTGTGTGTGAACATTACACAGACTGCCGATCGGGCTCTGCACTCACCCGATGTGTCATACACCCATAGCTGATCTTGTTGTGTGAAACAAAACTGTCTCTCAGAAACGTCTTTCCTCATTGCTATCAGTGCACTGATTCTGGGTATGTGTAGTTGTTATTGTATGACATTGTACCTATGTGTCAAAACAGGTAAATGTGGTTCTTGACTGGCTTTTAAAACATTAATTGACTTGTCATATACAGTAAATAGACAATATATTATACACTCATAGTAACCTTATACTTTAAAATGGTTATACATGGTCATCACCCTCATGTATTGCATTGCATTGTATTATTTGTTCTCTAGTATATAACTATTATTGTAAACATGGGCCTCAGAGTGTTAGCCTTTTCTTTATATATTGCTGGAAAACAAAGAAAACAGTTTATCTGTAGTGACACAGGAAAAGAAAAGGAGGAAAAGACTTGAAAACCATTTAAGATTATACTAAGTACTTAGAGCCATGCCCACAGAGAGCATGTTTGTTCTGTTAATTGTGTGAAAATGGCTTTTACAAATAAGAGGGAACAGGGTTAGTAGGGCAGTCAGGGGACCTCCCCAAGAAGCACAATATTGAATCAGAGGGAAATAATCACTTGATTAGTGGCGGAGCAGTGCTAAGGTGAATTTTAATTACAGCTAAATTGCGGAGTTACTCCCTCATACCCCTGGCATCTGCTACCTTCAGGAGATCTGATTTATGGTTCCCATCAACCACACCAACCCCGCTGCCTCTAAAGTCCTGCTTAGTGGGAGCTGACAATAATGGTACTGTCACACACACACACACACACACACACACACACAAAGACAAACCAGGAATGTGTGTGTGCGACAACGTATGTAGACAGATAGAAAGAGTGATGATAAAGATGCAGTGCAAGGTTGCTACCGATAACTAATCTAGACGTAACTAAGACATGTAACTACTATGGGACATAAGGTTAAACTGATCTTTCATCTGCCTCTTCTAACGCTGTTGGCAGGAGCGATGAGAAAGGAAGAGTTGAGGAAAAGAGTCTAAGATATTTAAGCCAAACACTGACTGCCCTCATCCTCCCCAGCCCATCTGTCTGTGAGCTGAGTCTGGGCTACACTGGCACTGTCTCAGGATAAAGAGGGTGGGGATACCTGGATCAGATTTTTGTGCCGGCCCAGGAGTCAGAGCCAAAGTCTATCAATCCTCTAAGCCATTGTTAGCATCAAGCTCTCGTGGATTATGCTCACATTCTTTTGCTGATAATCTAACCTGCACAATAAATTAAAAATGTACAACCTGCTACCATGACACCGTTATGCGACTCTGTTGCGAGTTAAATAGGGGGAAGAGCAGGAACCGTAAGCTAGCGTCGGTTCCGTATCGATAGAATCATCAGATCATTCTATTTGTATTAGTGGACTTCGCGTGAGATATCGAATACTGTGTGCTAAAACTGTGTTACGCGAAGCTGCGTATTCAGAATGAATGAACAAATGACTAAGTTCGTTTAAGTATTCTTTACAACATTACAGGATATTTACCTCAGACTCAGAGGCACAAAGTGGTGAGGCATGTTGCATCACGTGATAGGGCTGTCAGTCGAAAAACACTGACTAGAGCATCCCGAAAACTAGTAAAACTAAGTGCTTTGCCGATTGGTAAAATCCGAACGTGATATGATTGATGCTCTTCCCCCTAAAAAATCATGATATATTTTATATACCATAATTCTGAGCAAATAGTAATTCAGCAATTTCAGAATTATGACCGACTGGATATATTAGATGAGTGGATTGAGGTGAACTCAATCAACTAAAGTGGGCATATTTTCTCCTTGAAGTGGTTTACACATGAAATGTTAGCCATCAATGATTAATATCATAGCACGTTATGACAGTCATCTGAGTCTGGATCCAAGGTGAGACAGAGGAAGAAGAGGCCTTTGTTCTGTAAGATTCACCCCTTCTCTGAGAGGTGAAGTCTAGGTCATGCAGATTTGCTTATGCTGACTTCAGAGTGCAATGAGATTCTTTCCTTTTTCTCAATCCAGTGAGTGCAAAATGTGCACTAATCTAATCTGAGCCTAATCAGGCAATGTTACCTGACCAGGAGAATCCAAGTAGAACATTTCTGTGTGTGTGTGTGTGTGTGTGTGTGTGTGTGTGCAAGCACGCATGCATGGACTTTTGTGTGTATGCGTGTGTGTGTGTGTGTATGTCTGTGTTCGGAATTAGAACAGGAAACTTGGAAGAATAGTGAGCATTTCCCAGAACAGAGAATTTTCGTCATCTTAGCATGGCTGAGTGAGCATCAGAAAGTAAATCAATGTTTAACAGAAAAAAAAGCAAACACTTCCAAAGCAAAGTAATACCTATTAAAAATATGGCACGTAATTGCACTACATTGTAGCCAAGTGCAATGATATGATAGTGTAGTAAGAACATGAAGAGCAGAAGTGCTCTTTCTGAACACTCTCTATTTGACTCTTTCACACTGCCTCATCAACCTTCTTCAGTCAATTTTCAAGTCCACCCCTCCATGTTCCCTCAGAGGCCTTCCCAAACACCTCCCCCCACGGCAAGTGTTAAAATTGAGCAAAACCCCCCCCCCACCCACCCACCCACCACCACCACCACCACCACTACCCCCTCCAAAAAACATCTTCTCTTTCTGTTGAACCCAGTTGTAAAGGCGCGCTGCATTCCTTCTGCAAGACCGGACTGTTTTTATTCCTTTCCTATGCTTCACTGGAATGCACTGCAAGGTTTGATACCAGAGCCCTTCTGATATGTAATGCTCCTTCTCTTTAGCTTTCTCCACGCATGAATTTCAAAAGATTATCTGAAAATCCTTTTGTGTGGCCAAGGTATACAAGCCAAATAAAATATTATATGCGGTCTGGAGCTGTTTTCTAAGAACAGAAAAAAATAATAATGAAAACGTGTACGGCAGAAGCACACACGGCACCAACTCTGCTGTTTAATTACAAAATATATGCTTCTTGTTTTTATATTGTTTTTTTTTATTTTAGTGTTCTAATTAATTAGTTGAAGCTCTCATACTCCATATACTGTAGAGTATATGGACGTTACAGTGGATGCATATTTCATATCAAATGATACATTTGGACTTGCGGTAAGATTTGCACACATTTCATCTACTCTGTATGACTAAATCCGTGTAATTCATGTACTGGTCCCAGTGTGATTAAGGGGTTCAAACATTCCTCTAAAATGATTCATTTCTACATGGAAGCATGTTGATATGAACCACGGAGCTTGATTAAACACTGCTGGTGACAGTTTCTTCAAGAACTGCTGTTTGTAACAAGTTGAGTTTTATTTATTTGTGTATTTTCATTCTTTTTCATCTTTAGTTACAACTGGTAAATTACTCACAGTTTTGTAAATCCCCCCTTCACATAACAGTCACCTCTGTTGAGGAAACTAAGGCTGACAAACAGTTCTTTCAGCTTGTATGAGGCTGACACACCACATTGTTTCAACACTTGGGGTCTAGTGCAGTGTCTGAGTGGCCAGATGCACAGGAAGAAGCATGTTACGTGTTAAACCGTCATCTATATAGGGTCCTGACTCTCTCAGTGAGCACGACTGAACAAAAGGGCAACTCAGTTTATTTATTATTATTATTATTATTATTATTATTATTATTATTATTATTATTAAAGACTTGGCTGAGAATGAGCTCTCAGTCTTAGAGCAGCTCAGATGGACAGACACTCAGAAGAGGGAAGCCAGAGTGGACAGTTTCCACATGCCGCTCCTCCTCTTTGTCTATCTTTCTCTCTGTCCTCTCCTCAACAGTGTGGCAGCCTGTATGAACAGTCTGCTAGCTCTTGTTGCCCTGGCACCCATAGTGTGTGTGTGTGTGTGTGTGTGTGTGTATGTTTGTGTGTATGTCTGTCTGTATGTGTGTGTGTGTGTGTGTGTGTGTGTGTGTGTGTGTCTGTATGTGTGTGTGTTTGTGTGTGTGCGTGTGTGTGTGTGTGTGTGTGTGTGTGTGTGAGGAACACAGTGTGGTTGGGACTACGAGGTGGTGAGTGGAGTGACGGGCAGTGCCTACCAGTGTTAGCTGACAGTGCAGCTGTGATGTGACATGGCACGGGTAAGACCCAGTCTGACTGAGAATCCATCACCCTCCTCACGTCCTCAGAGTCATTACCCTCTGAGCGCCAGACTAGACTCAGCCCTCAGCTTTCATCACATATTCATCATGTAGCATGCCAATATTTACATCAGCACTATCCCTCTCATATCTGAGGATTTCATGACATCATTTAGTGTGATCATTTTAAAGTTACAGAACAGGCCTTCATATGTGTTTTTATTTATTGACATTCAACAACATCCGTAAAAACTGATTCAAAATAGGAATATTAAGCCATTATACCAATTTCTTTGGTTTGATAGGAACATTAAACTGTTGTTGGGAGAAATAAACTGTGTTTTAGTCCTTCTGTGGAGATTATCAAACGGGACGATATGAGAGACTGATACTGATACAAGATTTCTCTTAGTAAATCAAGAAAGACTTGGGGGTGTGTATAGGCAGAGGAGTACTACAGAATATGTCACAAACAGTCCTGTTCTCCTTTCGTAGCGTGCTAAGCTAAAGTGAATCGCATGTTCCTTGTGAAGAGGAGTCCCAGCAGTTACGACTCGCATATTAGGGCTTTTCTCTTCGCCAACACCTCAAAATTCAGCCACGACTGTGCTAAGCACCAGGGACATGCCTGTCTCTCACAGCTATCGCCGCGGCGAACAGCCCAAAGACGAGTGTGAAGCCTGATTATCGACCGTGCTTGCCTCAGGCTTCTCTCCCTCTCTCTCTCACCAACACAACAGCGCAGTAAAAACTCTGACTCTTCAACTCCTCTGTGAGTTCTCTGGCTGTCACCTGCTCTGGTCCTCACACTCGATCACAGCCCCCCACCCCCCATGTCTCTTCACACGCATGTCTCTCTGAGATTTTAAATGAGGACAGGCCAAAAGATGACATTCTGTTGTTTCCTGACTGAGAATTAGAACCAGAGACGACAGGCTGAATGACTAGTAACAACGTTTTTTTTTTTTTATCCTTTGGTCATCTTAAAGGTATGCTGGATTTTCCTCCGAAAAAAATCCATTCCTGCAAAACTGAATATAAAGCTACAAGTCATAATATGGCCATCTGCTATGGTGTATGATTAGTTATGATTAGTGAGGTGTGTGAAGTATGTTTACTTCAGTTAAATATGCTTAAAACTGTATTGCATCATTATTCTGTTAAGATTCTCTTCACACACACACACACAGCAGTGGCTGGTGTTATGCAAACATTTGAGTGGATTCATGAGAAGTAAAGGATATATTGAGAAAAAGACACATACAACCTTTGCAATTTGGGCTCCAATTGAGGTTCAGGGAGCGTGTGATCGAGCCGAATGCTTCTGAATGGCTCCTTCAGGGCCCACTATGTTCAGATGCCAAGCCCCGACATGTTCCCCAGTCCCCCACCCCTCCACACCCCAAACCCCTTCACTCTCAATTTAACCCGAAATCTGATGAACTCCCTATCTCATCCACATGCGCGCGCACACACACACAAATGCTTACACACACACACACACACAATGACACTAACACCCGGATTTCATGGAAGAAAGAGTAGATCTAGTTGCCGGTGATCAATCATTTGGCACGAGCCGAGGCGGTAAGGCATTAACAATTCGCATCGTTTTCAGTCCACTCGTCCAAGCAGAAGATCCGCCGGCATATTTAATGCACAACCCTTTTCACTCCATTTAAAAGCAAGCTTAGCTCACAGATCACCCTATAGGAAGGAGTAAGAACGGGTCTTACTTGATTGGGCACGTAAAGATTCACACTTCGTTCCCGGCAATTAAAACCCTGCGCCCCGAACGCTGACCATTCTTGAGCACTGTGTTTTTCTTTTCTCTTCCACTCTGAGAGGTGAAAGTACTTTGTCTCACCAGACAGTCATTGCCTCTTGCGCATCAGCGGACACACTCTTCCTAAGCCTTCTGCATCCCATCCTGTAACGCTGTCAGATTTATTCGGAACACCGGCAAAATAAACATCTGTGAGAGATTTACTTTAAGCACGTTAATCGCAGCGCTTAAAATACAAAAGTAAAAATGATCGCCACCATGCCCTTGAATAAACCCTGGGTCAACATCAGTGTGATCTGCTGTAACGTTAACTGCATTTAGATGTGTATTTGTAATATTTGAATCTATTGGTCTTCGAATGCACGCTAATTTTCATTGTTTTCAAACGCATCTGTGTTTACAATTTATGTAAGCAGCTACATTTCTGGCGCAGTTACTGAGCGCAGATCGTAACAACGTGACAAAAGGGGTCAAGAAAGAGTGCAGTGTGTCATAAACGCAGTACAAGAACTACTGTACTTCTCTTCAGTAAGCATAGCACGCGTTTTGCTGCTGAGGTTGTCACAGAAACAGGCAGGGGGTTGACTTAGCGGAAACATGCTCACTTGGCACAACGGTTGGTTAGTGCGAAGCGTTGTTGTTAAGCATTATGGGTCACCTTTTAGGGGCTTCTGGGAATTCACACGATAACTTGCAAGGCTGACACAATCCTTGCCTCTCTCTTTGCTTCTTTTCATCTGATCTCTCCATTATCATCTCTCTCTCTCTCTCTCTCTCTCTCTCTCTCTCTCTCTTTTTCTTTCCTCTCTGTTCACCTTGCCTCTCTCTCATTGCCAGGAGGCCCCATGTTCGGATGCACACCCAGCTTCACATGGTTTCTCATTCCCAACAATGAAAGCTGCTTTCAGCAAGGCTGGTTCCAATTCATCTGTGATAAATGAGAAGATAAGGCAATCAGAGCACAACATGACACGGTGCTCAGCTAGTTAGGCACACTTCGAGCCCACTCAGGTGTGCTTGTGAGCCCTGTCGTAGGGGGGGCCCACTATATAAACGTACGCAGACCTGATGGTGGTCACTAGACTTTCAGGAGCTTTGGAGTTTTAGCTCCTTGCTCAAAGATAAGGAGCCCTCTCTCTCTCTTTTTTCTTTTTTTATTGAGAGAAAGAGATAAGGGGAAAATGCTGATAAGGAAAGACTGAAAGAACTTTTCTCATCTCGGCTCGGTTTCTCCACCGGACGGACATCTTCGGAAATCCGTCTCCACGGTGACAGAATGTCAAGGGGGCTGTGGAGAGTGAACATGACGGAGCTCTGGAAAAGAACGGTCTGTAGGCCTGAAGAGGAAATGAGGAGCACCTGAGACAGGTGAGCTGTTGGAACGAGGAGGGGCAGAAAAGAGAGGGAGGAGGTGGGGTTCAGTTCCGTTGCCATGGTTTTAATGTTTGATTGACAACAGGCTTTCATTATTGATTGCTGTTATGGAACCATGGGGATGTTACACTTTGAAAGATTCAGTGTTCACTGTGTTTTTACCTGCTCCCATACTGCACTGGATCTTCATGTCTGGTATCTCAGTTTGGTATCTCATTCTCTCTCAGCTGTAATTGTCTTCAGCATCCAAAAGAAACGGCGGTCCTCTGTTCAGGTGGAGTTTTTATTATATTGGAAAATACAAAGTTCAGCTAGAGGTGAACTAAAACACTTGGAAATGATGATTAATTCTATATCATAGTCACCAGACCTATGAAGACAATTCCTTGTGCCGTTCGTATTTCACAGCTAAGTATGGTGAACATCAGAGAAGCAGCATAGATTTGACTTGTGGATTCACTGTCTCAGTTCAGAGTTTCTGGCTGCCCACCCCTGACGCTGGGATGGAGTGTGGTCCGTAAGGTCAGTCAAGGTCATAGTTACAGTGTACAGAGGACAGGTGCAAATAGGATTTTTTTTCCGTCTGATGCTGAGAGTGCAAAAATTTGCGAAATTCAGTCCTCTCATTTCAAGAATCCCCTTTTTTAAAGTACAGTTTGAGGAGAATGGACACTGTTTAATACTAGATAAGCTAGCCTCTTATAGTGGCTCCTTTGATTGGGAGTCTCTCCTCTCCTCTCCTCTCCTCTCTTCCCAGGACCCAGAGTGGGGGTGGGGGTGGAAGGGTATCCTGCTTGCTTTGTATGTCCCATTAGTTCTATGTGTATGTGTATTAGTATACGCATGTGTATTAGTGTGTGTGCATGTGTGTGTGTGTTTTGACTGTATGGGAGGGAATTAAAATCAGTTAACACTTTTGGCGACGGCACTGTCCTCTCGCATTAACATTCCCATTAGGGTGGCACAGTGTGTATGTGTGTGACTGTGAGTGTTTGCGTGCCGTGCGTGCATGTGTGTTTGTGTGTGTGTGTGTGTCGGGAGATGATGGGGGCAGGGAGGTGGGGTGGGTGATGTAGAGAGGGAGACTTGGAATGCCATTGTGGGGGTTGCTTGTCAATGTTTGGGGACAAACAGGCCAGCACTGGGGGTGGTGTGTGAAAGGATTCTGGCTCGAATACTCAATGGAAGAGGCTGAGTTTGCCACCTCTCTCAGGCTGCACGACTGTCACTCAAAGGCTTCAGACAGAAAAAAAAGAACGAGAGAGAGAGAGAGAGAGAGAGAGAAAGAGACAGACAGAGAGAGAGAGAGAGACAGAGAGAGAGAGAGGCTTTGTTGTGACGACATGCCAAAAAAAGATGTAGAAGATGTACAGCATCTCTTCATGTCCACACAGACCAGCCAAGGTGTTTTTGAAAGATTTTTTTCTCCTTTTTTTTAACACTGTGACACTGTGAAATGGAGCATGACAGTTATTTGTTGTGGATTACTGCTGTATTTTCTCTCCTCTACATCTGCCCAATAAGACTGAAACATTTAACAACCCTTTTTTGTTAAGTATGTTCCCAAGCTCCATGCTGCTTTAGAAGTTATGAAACTCAAGATATAAAAGCATTTAGAAGACTATACGCCTGTATGAATACCTGACTCGCCTATCAAAATCACTCTATACAAGCAGTTTTGTGTATGAGGACTTGTGCCTTTTAATACGCACACATTTGTTTGAGTTGTTTGTGTGTCTTTATATTGCTCACATGAATTCTCTCCATTCCTTTATCTTTCCGCCATAGCGGAAAAAAAAAGAAGAAAAAAAAAACTTCATGCTAGAGACAGAGTCTAATTAGAAAGTTTTTGAATGAACTCTTTCATAATGAGTTGAAGTGAGAGATTGACATTATTAAAGCTGCCTTGAACTTCTGACAGCTTTAAGTGCTCCAAGTCCCTATGCCGATTAAATGAAGTGAAAATTGCATTCTCGTCTTGCTTGATATGAAAATGGAATTGCTATCATGAAATATACACAGTTGTCACTTCTTAAAAAGGTGTCGACGATTTGCTTCAGTGGGTAAGGTGAATATTTGCAATGACAGGAGAAAAAAGAAAAGGTTGAGAGAGAGAGAGAGAGAGAGAGAGAGGGTAAGAGAAAGAGAAAGAGAAAGAGAGAGGTGTGATGCGTGTGATCAATGAAAGACTTCATTGGTTTGCGCTTCATTGCGTTTATAATAAGAGGCTATAGATCTAGGCCTCAAGAGGTGACACGAGGGAAGATGCACCATGTTCCTTAAATGGCAATACTGCCACCTAGAGACTTGAAACATCACTGCAGCAAGGAATACGTGTGTGAAGAGGACTAAAGGGGAGAGAGAGAGAGAGAGAGGATGAGAGAGAGGCAGCTGCTCTCATTCTCACCTATTTTTCACCCTTCCATGGACAGGAACACACACTGATGTTGCTCTTTTTAACGCTGCACTTGCTTGGTGGCTTCATTTGAATTGTGAAATGGTGAGATGTTGAACGTCGACTTCACACAAACGATCGTACGAACAAAATCGTTGTGAATATTTGTTTGGGGAGTCGCACAAAGAAACATGTATAAATTAAGTCTCTCACACAAATTCATATCTTCACAATTCAGAGAGTGATACAGTTGGTTTAGAAATTACTACTAAACTGTAATGTGCATATGATTTTGTGAAACCACTACAAAGACCTCAGACTTCTCAGCTGAAAGTTGACTTAAATAACTTCATCATTTCAATAACTACAAAATCATACCTGCAAGTTCAGAAGCATGTCTTATAGCAATAGTGTCTAAAGCACTCCTCTACCTTCATATATTCAGACTGGCAGCATTCTGTCTCACCCAGAACAGGGTTTGACGTTATTTCTCCGGACCACAGAGGGCCTGTCAGGTGTTTAAATCACCTAAATATGGGGGACTGTAAGCCCAACCATCCATCTCCAGAACACAAGATCCAGCCTCTCCTCCCAGCTGGTCCCCCTCACTGGCTCAGGTGTCCAAAGATGAGGAGAGCTTTAGGAAACCTGAAATCTCTGGATGGGATCAAAGCCCAGCTGGTTCAGGCGTGAGGTCTGGAGCTTTTGAAGGTGGAACATAAGGGGGAGAGAGTTTTGGTGCTCAGCCTGCCAGATCACAGAACACAGGTCACAAGCAGGAAGAACAGAATAAAGAAAGAGAGAAAGAGAGAGACAGCAACAGGGTTGCTGGTTGGATGTAGGACCCAGATAAAAGGTGGACATATTCTGTATAGTGTGTGTGTGTGTGTATGTGTGTGTGAGAAAGTGAAACAGAGAGAGAGAGAGAGAGAGAGCGAGAGAGAGAATGTGAATGCTCTTGGGAAGGTAAGAGTCCGAATCCTTTATGTTGAAGAGACAAGTAAACCCATCTGCCCTCTTCATGATAGAGAGGAGAAAGCAGGAGGTCTGGCTCCTCAAAAAGAGGAGGAACACAGGAGAACAGACAGTCCTTTGTCAGTCCTCTGTGACACAGGTGGAGGTACGTGGCCTCTGCCCAGTAATGACTTCTTACACTACAACTGTTTTTATCAAAACCATACTGCTCAGCTTTGTTTCACACTGTGCAGTAGTAATTTTATTTCCTGAAAGTGTCTGAGCACAGTCAACCTTCACATTATGTTTAGTCTGTGCTTCTGTATATTAGGAAAGGGTCTGAAGATTGTCAGTGTAGAAGAATAGACAGGAAACATTTTGAAAAGCTTTTTAAACGCCATGCTTCTCTTTTTTTGTCTCTTTTGGTCATCTTATATTAGTAGGTTATATCCAGCACCACTTTTTTAAATAAGTCATAAATCAAAATAGGTCATAAGAATGGTCAGGAAAATCAGGATTCCAAAGCCGTCAGTTTGTCTCAAAAATATTTGCTTAAATTCACCTCCTTGATTGGATGTCTGACTTTCGTCCTCTAGTAAAAAAAAAACAACCAAAAAAAACGAATTCTCTCTAAATCAAACACTGCTACCAAATCTCATATCTGAATATCCTTGTGTCTGTTGCCTGAGACAGGGAGACTTGGCTTTTGGGAGAACTTTTTTTCCAGGTTCTCCTTACTGTCAGATGGGTTTGTGTTGCCTGTGGTCTGGCGGTGGCTGTGCTCTGTCAGAAGCCCTGCTGCAGCTCTGTGGTGGAGGTGCAGGGAGAAGCAGCGGGTTCATGCTATATCTGCTGCGCTTCTTTGAAATGTCAGTGAGCACGGAGCCAGGCGAGGAGCCGAATATTTTCATATGTCTAAGGAGATCAGAGTCATTTTGCCAGAGACCCTGTTTAAGGTTGGATGTCGCTGGGTTCGGTCATGAACTGAGCAAAGCCGTGTGACTTGTCTTGTGTTTGTGTTTGTGTTTGTGTTTGTGTTTGTGCGTGGATGGCTGTGTGTGTGTGTGCGTGTGTGCATATAAAAACAATAGCATCTCAAAATAGAAGTCACATTAGAGACATGTTAGGTGTAAGCTGTTCTCAGATTGTCCAGATGAATATATGTTGCATAAAATGACAACACAATACCACTTACAGTCCCAGTATTACATATTACATTTCTATCACTGTTCACACACGATATGTAATTGAGCTGTATAAGGTAATTTTTTTTGTTTGTTTGTTTGTTTTGTTTTCTTGGTTTTTTGTCTGTATAATAGTGAGGTGTGACATCCACTCAGCTCAGTTTCTTAGGCTGAATGTGAAGGTGTGTTGTGGAAGAGAACTGCTGTTGAACTCCTCTGAGTTCCTGACAAGCTCTTGGCTTTATATTTCACATCAGAAATGTTCAGGCAGGTTGAAATAATCTCGTAAGAATGTTTTATTTGAAGAGGAAAAAAAGACTTGGGTGAGAATAGAGGAACATGTTTGACTGATAAGAATCTAGCCCCTTGTTGTTCGCCTTCGGGAGATGCTTTAGTTTGAACCGCCGGCAGTGATGTCCACTTCTCCCACGCATCATTCACAGAAAATAACCCTTTTAACCTGAGATCTCCCGATATCACTGGGCATCTGTCAACATGCTGCAGCACTGTGTGTGGAAAAGAGGAGAACTCCAGCTCGCCGGTCCTCCTCCTCCTCTTCCTCCGCCGCCTCCTGATGGATAGCAGAGTATGACAAGCTCAAAACTAGGCCTAGTGCCTCAAAATGTATATGTTTCCAAAAAATATATATCTTAAAATATGAAAACCTCGCGTACACATGACGTGGCAGTAGTTATTGGGTTTGGACATCAAACAAATACTGTATACTTTATGAATGTTCAAGAATATTTCTGTACATCTTTCTCTAAATTTCTGTCTTATGTATCTAGGTCTAAACCACGTGTATGTGTAGAAGCAAGTGTGTAATTAAGTCTTTTTTTTTTATCTTTTCTTTCTTCTTCTCAGTTTTGTGCCTGGCATCAGGCGGCGTGTACAGCCATGAGTAAAGGCATTGTTGTTGTGTGTGGCTTTTTAATTGATGGCCTGTGTAAAGGAGGAGGAGTTGGGACTCTCTCCATAAGATCAGTGGCAAGACCTGCAGAGGCCGGGGCATATCGCTCACACCGCGCTCTCTCTCACTCACGCCGCGCCGGACGACTGGAGACAGGGGAAGCAGAACAACGCTGTCTAATTGCACTCCACAGAGAGAGAGAGAGAGGGAGAGAGAGAGAGAGAAGTAGAGATAGAAAATGTGTGTGTGTGTGTGTGTGTGTGTGTGTGAGGGAGAGAGAGTGCGCCCCGTGGAAAAGGGCGGTGAAAGAAAGCATCAGGCTTGGGCTCCTGTCTCCATTGTGTGAAAATAAATACATCCAGCCGCCGCCCAGGGTGTGAAATAACACACCAGCCCTCAGATTTCACTGGTCATTTCATCCCCAGCTGCAGGCTGCAAACAAAATTACATTGTCTTAAAGGAGCAAGGACCAGGCACCATTGTGTTTTTCAAGTGGGGACCTTGCTGTGGATTTAAGTGGAGCTTAGTTCAGCTGAATCTCAGAGGAAACCGCCACCATGTCTTCCCATGGGTTTTTTGGCTAAGAGAGAGAGAACTTAATACCGTACAGGTCATTTTCTCTGTTTCCCATCTCCCCGACATGTTGTTTTGTGACCCTTGCTAACCAAATGGTGCCTGCAATGTTAGATACTTTAGCTACGACAAATAAAAGTTATAAATGGCAGTTTCAATCTAATCTTTCTTTTCTAACATCACTGTGTGTCAGATTCAAAGCTCTCACTAAAAAAACAGTAAGCTTGCCACTATTTGTGTCTCTCACTTGCTATCAGATTTTTGTTCCCTGTCATTCGACGATGACAAAAAGCTAACTTTGCTTTTCTTCTCTGTTTTTTTTTTTTTTTCCCTCACTGACACCCAATTTAGTATACACCAGTGTTAAGTGTTAGTGTCCTGGTCTGCGATGGCATGCAAAGAGATTCAGCCCGTCTGCTCCGTGTCACTTCTCATTATTCCAGAGTCTCCGTACGGCACCTGAGGGAATCAGCGAGTCCACTCGGCTCCTGTCACAATCTGCATAACACTTGCTGATAGCTCAGACACGGGGCAGCGGCTTTGCTCGCACGTCCAAACACTGTAGCCCTGCGTCTCTCAGACTCCCTCAGCCCAACCAAACAGCCGAGCAGTGGCCCGCAGGATATGGTTCATCAGCACCCTGCTCTCTCTCTCTCTCTCTCTCCCTCTCCCTCTCGCTCTCTCCCTCTCTTTCTCTGTGGAGCACAATTAGACGGTGTCATTCAGTATTCCCTTATTTCCTGTCATCCTGCGCCGCGTGAATGAGAGAGCAAGGTGTGAACCGTCTCTCTTTCTCTCTCCCTTTCTCTCTCTAATGTACCTTGGCCAGAAAGCGTGCCAAGGCCAGGGCTGTTTCCGCAGAGGTCATGAGAGCCAGGCCAGTGACCAAACCCTGGAGACACAGCAGGATGAGCCGGTTTGTTTGTATGGTAGCATCACGACTAGAGGTCACAGGACTGTAAGAACAATAGGAGTGAGGCTCTTGTGAGGAAGCATTAATTAGCTGTGAGATAATTAAATAAAGTATCACAACTACATTTGGGGCACAGTGCAGAGAAACCGAAAGCAGATGTTTGCTGGAGGCCATTATACACACGCATGTGCGCGCGCACACACACATGCATATATATGTGCCCTCATTAACCATTAGAGATGTAGGACACTCCAGTGCTCCTTTCAGATATGTATATGACATTGAAAATCAATATAACTACAAAAGAAAGATGAAAAGATATATTATATCTAGAATATCCACACAAATTGTTATTTATGGTTGAGTTTGTTTATTTGTTTCTTTACGATGGTTGAGCTCATTAACATAAAGAGAATTAGTTCGAAATCGAGACTTAATTAAATTAATTGTATCTTGCTTAATAGGAAAAAAAAACATGTCAACAAAGAACAGCAAATTAATTACCTTTTAAAACTAATTTTGCTTTTTCGAAAAGACATTACGATTGAAATCATAGTTATGCAAGACTATTAAAATAATAGTTTTTAATCATTTCTGATTATAATGAATAGTGGTTGAAATAGGCTATAAGCCTTCTGATGGTCTTTGATATCCACTATATCACTAATTAATTCACTTGCGTATGCTGTTCACTACAAATAACAAGAGAAATTACTTAGCTATCGTGGATAATTTTTTAACGAGGCATTCTTTTAAAATATGTCTCTAGGCTCTTTCCTTCATTAAATTATGTAAACATACAACGTTGCATTATATTAATATAAAAAATGTATAACATCTGTTTTTACTAATCTAATGCATTTGGGCTTTTTGCTGATCCTTAAAATTGAATGTTTAATGATATCAGCTTGATCTTCATGTAATTTTACTCAAACACTAAAGTGGTTTGTACTGATGATGACAGACATCAAACTTTTCATTTATGCAAGAAACTCAAGATACATCACACATTATTGCACATTTCATCCTGTTTGGGATTAACAGCTTAATTACAGCTAGTTTCTCTGAAATTTCATCAAAGTTTTTAATCAGCTCTTTCTCTCCTCCATTTTTTAAACTATTTTCAATGACTCATCCATTTGTCTCCAACACCAAATTGCTTATTTGCTTTGTAATATTCCTACTCTTTTTTTTTTTTAAGTGGGTTCAAGAGCAAAAGTTGAATCAGGGTGAAAGTTTCTCTCCACTCTTACACTGTTAAAGACAAAGAAAGAAAGAAAGAAAAAAAAATCTCTGTTTTTTAGATTATATCCTGCCAGCTTTTTTCACAATCCATTAGTTCCTGGAGCAACATCAGAAACAAGTGGAGGTGGAGGTGGAATTCCACTCAGACGCAGATGTTAGGATCAAAAGTTGGAGACATTCTCCGAGCAGCAGGGGGGGAGGGGAGGGGTGGGGCGGGCAGGGGTGGGGGGGTGTTTACATGCTTGCTAGACCTGAAACAGAACAATTAGCATCCGCCATGTGACATCTTTCCATATGCTATCCAGGTTGACCCTCTCAGGCTTACCTTGGAGGGTCGTGTCGAAAAGTCACTTCTTACCCTAAAAAAAATAAATAAATAAACACGCCATCGGTGCAATACGTTACTGTCAATCATTGTTATTGGTGTCAGTCACTTTCAAACTTTCACTAACATTTTGTTTTCAGGTCATTTCGACCCCTAAACGTGACTGTTGCGTAAACTTGCAAGACGAGTCAAAGATAAACCTCTAAACAAACCATATTTTACATACAGAGATATGGCATGTGACTGCCCACTGTAAACTCTTGTCTTTTTACAGTGCTGTCCATTGAACTATGACCCCCCTGAAAGTACATGTGAGAGACAGTAGAAGAGTAAACAAGAAATTAGTATTCATTCAATGTTTGTATATCTTTAAGGTTTTGTAAATATCTCTCAAAACACTTTAAGGCAGAACTACTACACCACTATGAATTCACTGGACATTCATGAATATGTGTATCTGTGAAATGATTAGAGCACATTAGTTCCCTTAAACTGATCTTTTCGGTTATTTACTGTAAGTGATTATTGATTATTAAACACCGTTTTGATGCATATGGTCAATTATTTTACGTCATGTTTTTTTTTCCTTTTTCACCCTGTAATTGCTCTTGCCACTGCACCTGTGGTTAAAACCAGATGAACCCTAAAATGAATATCATCGCTCTTTTGGACAGGTTTCAAATGTAAGCACTCAGTAAAGTGTACCAAACAAGTGTTTAGCATAGCACATAACAAGCCCGCTTGGCCAGATGGTGGGTAGGGGCCTCGAGCCCGTCCGTCCTGGCAGGGAACCAACTGGGTCACTGATAGTACTGTTGAGGTTCATCTCAGTGGGTCAGCTGCGAGGTTCCCCGCATAATGTTTTACGCAAGTGAGGTCCACTTGGCTTTTTTAGCTTCGCTGTCTGCGGAAATCAGGCGAATCTCTTTCATTGTTGTCCAATGGACTGCGAGATTAGATCTGAAGACCCCTGGTACACTGTACCTACAAGGCCTTGTCTCATTAAGATGGAAATGATCTGATTTAGAATGATGTTAAAAATTCAGTTACTGCTGCTTTAATTGAAACATCCACCCAGTGTTGCTTAGCAGTACAGAGCAACATCATACTGTTGATAAATTGAACACAACTTGGTATGGCTACATCAGACCATAACTGCCCCCCCCCCCTTCCCCCAAGCCCAAACCCAAACAGACTAAAGCTGGCAGGGTAATTATTTGTAGACAGAGTAATATTCATTATGGGTTAAATGACCTGGAAGAACAGGGGTGGGGTTCCACTCTCTCCAAATGGCAGTTCTTGCTAAACCCAGGTTGTGTTTGTGTTTAGGCTAAAGGTGTGGCAGCGTTAATGACATGCAGAGGAAGTGTCGTGTAGCGGCGGGGTCAAACTCCTCTCCCGCTTGTTTTTGACCTCCTCCGTGTCTAGCTGACAGTGGCTCTTTATGTACACAATGACCACAAAAACATGAATATGTCTCAGCGGGAGGCAAGAATTAGGGGTGCTGAGCATTACCTCCCTCCATGCAATTTACTCTCGTCTTTTATTTTCATATCATAACGCATAATCAGACACATATTTTTAATTGCCTCTCTTCACCGTTCTGGTTTTTTTTGTTATTGTTTTTTTTTCCATAGGGGTACACTGAATATCGCCGACAACTTTCAACTGTTCATCAAGCGTGATTTTATAATGACAGCCGAAGCTCCGCTTGTCACTGTTATTTGAAACGTGACATTTGTGGCATTGAGTGATTGACGCGCTACGTTAATGACCCTCTGACAGACAGGCGACGCTTAATTGGCTCTGAGTGGTGTTTTGTGTTGTTTCTGAGTCCTGTGGGTGAAAACTGGGTGGCTCAGATCACAGTGGTGTCAAGCGTAACACGCAATCTATTTTGTGGGGAAAGTTAAACAGGTAACTGTGAAGCGAACTGCAGTCAGAACGGAAAGAAAGGGGCGAGGCGGAATGGACTTACGTTTGAGCTTTGATGGAAGTCAGTCACATCATCATAAATGGTGCATGTTCATATGTTACGTGATTGGTGAGAAAAGCCGATTATGATAAAACACGTAAATAATCCAATCTAAAGAAATCTCTATGATTAAATCAGGCAGTGGGCACGCTATAACTCATGATTCCATAATTGCATGTTTGACTCCAACAGCTCAAGCCTCGAACAAAAAGACGGTTAGCTCAAAAGCCAAAGTAGGGACTCTGAGAGTGATGGTACATTCTCTGACTACTGTTGCCCGTCGACTCGAGCGCACCTGGCCCGTGTGCTGGCTAGGGGCTTTGGTTGTTGGCGGAGTGGGGGTTGTTTGTTGAGTTGAGACTAGAGCCAGACCTCCTGAAGAGGATTAGGGTCTCCCAGGGAGAAGAGAGGGGACGTTGAGTTGAGCACCTGCCATGGTGTCAATAGAGTGGCAGCGAATCACCACAATCAAACCCAGCACGCCCCAACTCAATGGAGGGGGCAGAGCAGAGTGATGGTGGTATGGGGAGGGGGGCTTGTTTCAGACTGCAGGTTGAACTTGTAGTTAGCAATGGGGGCAGCATTGTCCTCCACGACCCTCCCCAACCAGATTCTCTCTGAACCATACACACACACTATTCTACAACCTTTGCTCTACCCTTGTGTATTCCTCTCAGCAATACATCTGAGCTGAAGGCTAAGTTCTTGATTTGTGTGTGAGTTGGTATCAGCGTTTGTGTGTGTGTCATCTCGAAATTGCAGTTCCATGGTGCCTTTGCTTTTTTAATTTCTTCTTTTTGAATTTTTTCCCCATTTTAACAGGTTTTTATCTCTTTGAAAACATATTGAATGGATACAAACCTATTACCGTCCTTCATTGTAGACGCATCTGTAAAAAAAGAAAAAAAAATTATATAATAGTGCCTTTTTATGTTTTGTCAGACAACGCTTTAAGAGTGCAAAGGTGTACAGCATCGCCATTCTTTTAGGTTCTTTCATCCTGTTTGAAAGATGTATACGCATCTACCCCTTTTTTTTCTATAATTATACTAAATGCTGTCACTCTTAGACCGGGTTGGTATAATCAATGCCTATTATGCTGGCATTTCAATTATCTCTTGAAATAATAATCCGCTGAAAAAAAAAAAGAATATTATCACCCCACCTGAATACATCACAACACCTTTACAACTGCTCCGATTTTTTTTCTTTCTTTTTTAGCAGTACTTTAAGTTTCTCCAACATAATGCCCGCTCTGACAACAGTTTGTCATTCTTCAAAGTGACACCTCAGTGGTAGCTCCCCTCTCCCTTTTGCCTCTTCACCTTTTTTTTTTCTTCCCACATTCAGCCATTCAATGTCATCCCCTCTTTCACAAAAAATGTGTCAAATTACCAAATTACCCCCCCCCCCCCTTCCCACACACACACACACACACCAACCCAAACTCCCTTTGCAGTGACCAAACTAACACATGTTCTTTCTTCTGTCCTGTCTGTTATTAAGAGCCCTCACACCAATAACAGAGTGGGTGGAGGCTGTTTACCACTTGATCTTCCAGGTGGAGGACAAAATGAAGGGACTGCGTGCTAATGGTGCGCACGCTCTCACCTCTCCAAGCGAGCTTTGTTCTCCAGGGGATGTCCAAGCTTGTATTTTGTGGTTTTGTGTTCGTTAAAGGTATGTCTCTACCTCCTCTATTAACTTATTTGAGTGGGTACCCATTAAATGTGGATAAGTGGCTCTGTCACAGTGTGCGTTAGTTGTCGTTGTCCCCTGTCTGTGATGACTCCACTGGATGAGTAGAAGCCATATGCTGGTTTTCCAGCCCTGACACTCCACAGAGGCATGGATAAAGTACTGTTAAGAATTTTGTCATTTTCATTTGTGGGCAAGTGAACATGTAGAACAAAAAAAACCCAAAAAGTAAAGAATCCTCATCAGAATAGAAGCCAGATTAGATAAACACATTAGAAACAGTGCGGCTTTCTACTCGTATCTGCCATTGTTCTTAAACTTGTAATCTATATGTGAGATATTTTCCACAGAGAATTTAAATTAATAGGTTAACCTAGAACCATCTTTTAGGGTGACCACAGTAACGCAGCAAGGATCAGCAGCTCATATTTTCAGTCAACATCAAGACACAGACGTTCCATAAAATTAATGTCGGAATTTTCTACAGAGAAGGATGTGTAACCTAATTCATCAATGCTTCTACATTTGGGCCTTTGGAACCTCTGGCTTCTGTCTTCATCTCCACCTACACGCTCTTTGCCTCAGACTCACAGGATAAATTTCTGTTTTGATTAACTGAAATGATTGTTTCAGACTAATTGTAGCTTCATTGTGTTATCTGACTGATATTAGTCTCATTTCTCTAACTTTAGACACTTTGATCCATCACCCTCAACAACCCCTCATTTACGTCTCAAACTTTTCCTTTCCTTTGTCAGTCTGGGGGGGGGGGGTTGATTTACACAGAAAACAAACTGAAAAGGTTGAGCAATGTTGTATATGTTATTAGGGTAACAGACAGGTGATGAAAGCCTAGTGACTGAGTGATCCTAATTACGGTGTTTGTGAGGAGTGGACTGCGTTTGCAACAGCCTAATTAAGATTCCCATCACCCAATGTAGCCTTCTCCTGTGTTTTGACAGCACTTGATAGAATCCTAATCTTTTATCATCACCTGACGTGTGCTTGTGTGTCTTTTCAAACATGGCCTATCACCTCTTTTTCCTGTCTCTCTCATTCTCTCCCCAATGCATCGATCCATTTTTTCTGGGGGTTTTTTTCGGTTTAGCTCACGTCTCACTCTGCTTTCGTTTATTTACTAAATGTGACCATTCATTCTGCCAGCTTTCACAGAGATATGATTACTGCCAATTCTCTCTTGCCTCTTGAAAAATGTTGCCTCTTCAATTCTGTAAATAACAGGAATATCGACAGATCGCTAAAATGCCGGTGCGTGGTTGTAATCTGCGAAGGATGAGGTGGGGTGGAGAGGCGGGTAATTTTCCCCCTGTCGCCGGTCTCCCCATCACTCCAGTGCTAGCGCGGAGCACGGCTCACCAGGATCAAGGGTTGACAAGTCAGAGGCCACTGATTGAGCCCGGCTCTCCCGAAGAAAGCCACTCCGACAGCAGAATCAATCCAGCGCTGCGTATTGATTCGTCAATATCACAGCTGCCTTCTAATGAAAGGGTACAAGTGAGGGTGGGGGTGGTGGAGTGAGGGGGGAGCAGACAGACAGAGAGAATATAGGAGAAGGGCCGAGTCATTCGTGGCTGGAATTACCTTTCGATTGGCCCCCGGTCCACAGCGTCAGGACTCTCTCTCTCTCTCTTTTTTTTTTTACCGCTGCACCTTTCGGAGGCCTGATCAATACAGCATCAGCCGGCGGGGCTGGTAATTAGCCTCCCCCTCTGGCTCCACACAAAGCTGGGCAGCCGGCGGCGATGGGGGGACAGAAAGGTCACGGTGAAGCAGCCGGCCGCGCTGGAGGTGACGGGCGAAGAAAGGATCCCGGCGCTCAGCGGAGTACTTAGCTGCCTTTTTAATTACTGTAATTTTCTGCGCAGAGTTGGGAGAGTGAGCTGATGAAGTGAGGCACTCTGTTCCCTGCTGTTCCTGATGAGCCCTGATAGGCCCTCAAATTACGCATTGACTCTCTCCGCCATTTGATTTTCCTCAGTGTTTAGTGCTAATAACCTGTAGAGTCCCCCCCCCCTTTTTTTTTTTCCTTTCCTCTCCTCTGGGCTCTCTTCCTCCCTCTACCCCCACCCGCACACATACACACATACACACACACACACACACACACATTCCCCCCTCTACCTCTCAGTCCCTGGTGTCAGTGTGGTAATTACACTGTGTGAAATCTCTACCACAATCACAGCTGTCTGGCCCTCTGCACACAGCACAGGTCAGCTAAGTCACGGCTAAGCCACTAAACCACCATTGCGATGACGATGATGATGATGATGATGATGATGATGATGAACTGGACCTCATTCATTCACTCTTGAAACGATCTTTGTGGCATTTACGGTTGCAGAATGGCGACACGATTGCTACTTAAGTAGATTCAGTCGTGTAAGGAGTTTATTTCTTACTGCATGCTCGAAATGTTCTCTGGATCTGAGTCTTTTTTTTTCTTTTCCGCTCTCTATGTCTGATTGTTAACTGCCTTTAGTAGGGACAAACCTGACCATCTCTCTACCTAACTGTACCTGTAGTTGTCAGTGAGCTGTTGTATCTGTAGTTGTCAGTAAGCTTTTGTTGTTTGCTACTTTTTAATAGCAACACAGATGTACCATTAGCTACACTCCTATATTACACCTCTGGTGCCATTTGGTTTCAAACTGATCCTCATGAAAATCAGATGCACTTGTGTTACAGAAAAGAATGGCCATTACAGCCTCCTCAGGCTTTATCTCTCAGTTATTTTAATTCAGGAAACTAACAACACAGGCATGCATGACATACATGTGGTGATGTCATGTAAATTCCACAGGCCTACAACAGAAAATCTTTAACTGGGCTCTTCTCTCAGTAAAGGAAATCAACATGTTGACACACCTTTGCGATCATTATCCAACACACTACTTAAATGCAAAAAAGATGACTCTAAAGTTAACATTGCTAACGTTGCTAATATGGAGGTGTTGCTTGTTTTCTAGCTGAAACCTGACCTGCCTCTCTGATAAGCAAAACTACCCAAGATCAGTACACAGAGTTGTCTGAGATGTGTGTGAAATGCGAAACGCGACATTTCTGTGCGCCTGCTCAGCTGAGCTGGGCTACACTGCTGTTGAATGGTGAGTGAAGAAATCACTAATATCTTGCCTAATAAATTGCTAGTAACTGAGAAATTAGCCAAGCCATAGGAACAGTGTCCTAATTTGTTTACCGTTAGTGTCTGTTTCATCAATGCAGGATTTCTAGCATATTTTTGTACAAACTTCACATTTTTAGTGAAGAAATCAACTAATATATCAATATTAAGGTAGTACTATGGACCAACATATGAGACAATGGTGTTTTCATACTGTCGTGTAATTAATTTATACTCACCAACGTTACCTCAGTTAGATGGAGAAATGTCTGGTGACCATGAGCCCGTACAGAACCTTTGTCCAGGTAAAACGTTTCTCACTCTCTCAACAGTACAGCTCTAACGGTGACGCGGTGACGGCCCAGATTTAATACAGATGACTCAAGCCCCATCTGTCTGTTCTGCCTTTCTGTGTAATTTATCGCTCTTTACGCAGCGCACCACAGCAGTCAACGCGTATGGTTAGGGCCACGCGCTCACAGACGTATCACGAGTTTAAACGTCCCATCACACCTTTAGTTAAACCCGACAACGTTGCAAGAGATTTGCAGGGTGTTTTATGACGATGGTTGAAGAAATGGCAGCGCGAAAAATAATTAAGCGGCATTACGATTCTATTTCATGGTACAAGCTTTGGTACAAGTTAATAGCTTGCTAGAGTAAAAGACTTCTACTTGGATGCACCTGAGAAACACTAAGATTTGGCGATGGAGATGCAGCACTTTCGTTTTATTCTCATCTTAGGCTGACTAATATATGGGGTGTCCAACCGTTCAAAACTTGTTCTTAAAGCGTAATACTTCACTTCTCCGATTTTAAAAGTCTGAAAGACCCAATTTTCAGTTAACCTGTTGAGTAATTATCCCATTGCATTTGCCTAATTATTTCATTATCACTTGCTAAGTACAAAGTTACTAATTTTCCCTTCCATAATTCAGTTTGTCCGCGTTATTTGAAACCAAAGACAATGACGGCTATGAAATAATTGGCTATGTTAACGAACTCTGCGAACGCTTTATACACGCATGCTTTAAAAATAAACTGCGGCTTCCAACTGTTGCGGCGTAATCAGAGCACACTGCAGAGCAGTGAAGTTGTCCATTGTCTTGTTTTCGGTATGGTGGCATTGGATGGCGTCAAAATAAGAATGTTATGCATCAGCGGTCACATCGACTTCCAACCGTTCTTTCTCTGCGGCTTGTGTGGAGGGACATCTAACCTGCTAAACTGAGGGAATGACATCACAGCGTTTTTGAAGAATTCATGGGTAGAAGACAAACGGACTGTTAAACCCAGGTTTGCCGCAGTGAAAATGACAGTGATTTTCTATCCTGTTGAAAAGACAGGAGGGAGGAAACGAAGAGGAAAGTTATCACTACTGGATTTAAAGAGCCTGGACTGGACGCAGCCTTTTTATTGTTAGATTTGGCAACTGTAGCCTACATCCCCATTTCTAATTGGCACTAGAGAGCCCGATTACGTTGAAACTGCATCTTAACGTTGATGTTTTATATCTAAAGTTATGCTAGTTCTGCAGCCATCCACCTAGTATGGTACTTCTGACGTGTTGTTTCCTTCTACCAATCAATGTGTTATTACGCTCTCGCTCCTTTGGGCCGGTCGTGCTGCCTGTGAATGTGCGCTGTCTTTAAAAAAAAATATGGGCTTCGATGAATTATTTTCTTGTGTGTGTGTCACCTCCTTTTTACCATCCTACCCTCTCTCTCTCCACTCTCTAGCTTTGTCCTCCTTCGTCAAAATGAATAATTGATTCTGTGAAGCAAAAGATGAGTGGACAAAGAGCAAGAGAGAAGAAAAGGACATTTTTAAATGTGACACACGTTTGCTGTGGGCCACAGCTACACTGCTGTTGTTTGACCAGGGCTGCTCTGCTGAATTAGAGATTGAACTGTCATTTCTGACTGAATTCTGTGAAAAAGATGGAGTTCAACTGTTAAGGCTCCTTCTCTTAACTTTATCAAACCATGAGAGTGGGTAAACCATCTCATTCCATCTAGCAGTTTCAGTAGTATAAGCACTTAGCTTTTCGATGTTACTGTGTTGTAACATGAATGGTAGAAAAAGACTTCTGTAACTTCTGAACAAACAGAATGCCTTTCCTCATGACTCTAATGCTGAAAAAAAAACAACAAAAACAATTGTCAGTGAAATCCAGGAAAACATGACATTAATGAAGTATTCCACATAAAGACATCGACAGAAATGCAGAATGTTTCTGTCAGTTTGTATCTGACATATCAATTCAGGGTTGTGTCCAAATCAAATGGATTTGTCTGACTAATTTCAAAACGTAAGGGGTCCTCCAGTCACCTAAGGATACGTTTCAAACTATTTCATTTAAAATTACAAACCAGATGGCTCCTTTTGAATTTCTATCATTTAATTATCTAATCGTATGTAATGTTTTGGAGGTGTAACTAGTTGCTGATAAATGAACTCTACGGTAATGTACTCCTATTCAGGACACAGCCTTGCTGAGTCTAACATTCCCTATCATTCTGTTCACATCAACCCCCTCTGTTGTAACAGTACAGAACCTTTAAGACTACTGCAATTCCATTCAGTCTTTCACTCCTTACACACACACACACACACACACACACTCCCACGTTCATTCACACATACACACACACCCTGGTCACATTACTCTTGATAAGCTTCTCACATTTGGAGACATTTGGTGTAATAGGTGTGATCACCTGCACACACACACACACACACTCCATGGGTGTGTGTGATCAGATGCAGTGTCGGTGAGAGGGACTGCTGCAGTAAGTGGGGTTCCAGCAACAACAGCAGACACACTATACTTCTGGTCAAGACAGCGGCACTTAAGTCTGTACAATGAGTAATTACCTTTTTCATAACCTCCCTCCACTCACAGGTTGTTAGCTGTCGCGTAGAAAGAGCCATTTATGGAGACAGTTTTTTGAGCTACCTTTTTAATTAATCTGAACAAATGAATTTAACTCTAATTAAACTAAATTTAACTGAACTAAAGGAAGAGTCCTTGATAAGTAACACAATGGTGGGTTTTTTTTTTAGGTAGTTTTTGTCAAAAGTCTTTATAGTCCTTTTTCAACCCTTCGTACACCTTTATGTCAGATTGCATCAGGAAACTACAGCAAACAAAACAGGAATGCTGGATGCTGAGAAGTTTTTTTTTTTGTTGTTGTTTCCCCTCACTCCTGGCTACAGATGTCAGGGTGAGTGGACATAACAATGATGACTAGAGGAGAGGAAACCTCTCCAGTGGTGGTTAAGCCGCCACAGAAATCCACTGTGAACATATTGGACAACAGCTCTCCCGGCGTGCTGCGCTATGCCATTTTCCCCGCGTCCCTTCCTCTCCTACTGTCTTCAATCGCCGAGGCTGCTCCCGTGATGTGTGTGTGTCTGTGTGTGTGTGTTTGTGTGTGTGTGTGTGTGTGTGTGTCTGTGTCTGATCAAAGCTAACAGGGCTCAGCTGCACACTGCGACATCACGGGAGGTCCCCAGCACATCGGCAAAGCGCTAGTGCTAAGTCTGTCGGCCGCGAGCGGCCTAGCAGAGGCACACGCTCCCGCTGCGTCAAAAGCTAGATTAAAAGAAAAGACAAGGGAAAAGAGATTTGTTTATAGAGGGACAAGTAAACAATTCTCAATTTATTGTTGCTGGGAAATAATCCAAAATAAAAAAAGAAAGTGCATTAAAAAATAAAAAGGGAAAACTTTTTTGTCTTTTAGTTGAAATTTGAAAGTCACAGAAACATTTCAACTTTCTAGAATGAAGCTTTATATGTTCATTATTGTTGTTTTTTATTGTAGACACCATTTCTCCCAAAGACTCAGTCTCACTGTTGACAGTCTATACCACCATCAAGGCAAAGGATAAAAGTGTTCGGAGAGGTAACAGAAGGCCTGTTGAGTGTATGTATATGAGTGCGTCTGAGTGTGAACCCAGTGGAGCAAGACCTTCTTTCCGCTGAGTGGCAGCTGAGAGAGGTTGTCAACTCACACTGCATCACCCTACCCCATCACCGGCTTAGCATTTGTCCAAGGGTGAGATATCTACCATTTGCCGGTTGAAAAATTAGGATAACGTTTTGATGACTGTTAGTATTGGTTATCCACTGACGGGGCCTTGTTTTTCTCTTTTCATAGCTTTACACCCAGCAAGTAACTTGTCCATAAAAACTCTTAGCAGTATAGAGAGACATCAGTTAAGTGGGCAGTTTCAGACCCTCACCCCTTCATTACAGTCCACATTGTGCTTTTAGGGTTGGTTAGGAACAATTCCTAGTCTCCAGGGAGTCAAGCTCCCAGCCTGTCCAGGTTTGTCTGATTGCAACCACACGTTGAGGCTGATGGGAGTGTTCATTTACTTTGTGTGACTTACCTAGTGCTGTCCTCTGTCTCTTCTTGCCTTGATGTGGTCTGGTGTGAGTCAGTAGGTCTGTTGTGAGGTTGGTGTTCTATTACAGTAGCTGACAGGTGTTGAAGACAAAATCTCTGATGTTTTAGGTGACAAAGCTGACTTTGTTTGGATTGTAAATAAAACTTAGTAAAAAGAATTGGCTCGCATTGAACTGAGCAAATCTCAAACAGACATCCTCATTGCCATGATTCACATGCGTTCCAGAAAATTCTGACTGATGGAAACATAGAAAAGGGAATAGGGAAAATGTCAGATCTTCTCTGGCAATGAATGGAAACTTTGCCATGCATGGTAATAGATGCCACATTTATAAATTAAATTATAAGTCTAAATCTTTTGCTCAACTTCCATTTTACCAGAAAGTTCCAATTGGAAGACACAGACAGGGCAAAGAAAGGCACCTGTGTGAAGACAATCCTTAGAACATGAAGAACAGCCGCTGCTCTGTAAAAAGGTAGAAAAAGAAGCATGACAGAGGACAGTGTCAGTAATTCTGTTTAAATAATAGAATACTGTCAGAGAGTCCGTTGTGTTTAGCTACAAAATCAATAAATGAATTTTATACGTCTCCCACACTCCAACATAATCAGAACTAGCTGAGGAGCTGAGGCTGATCCAGGACTCTGTCATATAGATTCTCATTTTCATCTACAGCATATAGTATAAAATTTCATTTATTTTAGATTCCATTTATGGGAATATGTGGCTTAAAAATTGTGCCTAAAGTTATAGCTACAGAGAGAGTTACAACTTTCTGCCAGCTTGCTGTAAGGCAAACTCTTCTCCTACACAACACTTAGCGTCAAGGTCATATGCCCTCAACACTAATCCTCCGTCGCCCCCTACTGGTCAAACTGTGCTCAGGAGTGAAAAACAGCAGAGGCCTTTCTCAGTTTCATGTCTGCTCGTCTCCGGATGGATTATTCTGTGTCACTGTCCCTGTTTCTTGTGAAATACTTCTTCACATCCAAGCAGAGTGACTTTTCTCTGTGTGTGTGTGAAAGTCTATTTCCTGTTTGAGAGAAAGTCCTGCAGTCCTCCCAGCTTCTGGAGAGAATTTATTAAAACCATGGGGTCTTAACTGGACCATGAACGCTCCTCATACGATTGTTTGATTAAAGAGGCCAGAGGATGTGGAGGTGTTAGAAGGTCTTTGTGTCTTACAGAAAGGAGCAGCAGTCAGCATTGTCAGTAAGATCGTGTCTTAGCAGTGTCAGAAGATACCCCCCCGCCTCTCAACTGGACATGTCACACCTGCCTTACAAGCATTAGCCTATCAGTGCACAGCACCTTACTGTCTTCCACTGTCATGCTGGCCAAAAGAGTGTGAGGATTTACGGCATCCTGTCCACCTCTCTCTCTCTCTCTCTCTCTCTCTCTCTCTCTCTTTCTATAGATAGATAGATAGATCTCTCTCTCTCTCTCTCTCTCTCTCTGTGACTAATGTCTGTGAGTCCTGCCTGATGGTTTGATGGCGGTGTGATTGGGTGAGCGAGTGGAGGACATGTCTGGCTAGTCACTGTAATGATTGCAGATGAAAGAGCTGCAGGGGGCCTGGCGGGCTTGAGGTACTGTCATTGTTGCAGGGGCGTGAGGGGAGGTGGGAGGGGGGGCACTCTGACCTGTTATAGTGCTCATCTCCCATGTCTCCATGCCCCCCCCCCCCACCTTTTCACTCACCAATCTGCCTGCCACACTCGCTAGTCACACTGTAATTGAAAAGTAATATCTGGCCAATTGCATGCATCTGCACATTTTTGCTCCACTGTCCTACGCTCAGCCTTGTGTATGTTTATTCATTACAAATATGTGATAGAGAGACACAGAGAGAGAGAGACAGAGAGAGAGACAGAGAGAGCAAGAGAGAGAGAGACACAGAGAGAGAGAGAGAGAGAGAGAGAGAGAGAGCACTTTGAGAAGTTTGTGGTTCGCCATTTATGCACTTAGTTTTGTGTACAGTTTGACAGCAGGAGAGAAAAGGAGTGGGACGGCTCATCTGTTCCGTGGCGAGTTTCCTCCCCCAGGGATGTGTAGTGTGAGAGAGGGAACAATGATGATATGCCATGGACTGGAATTAATTTCTCACTGAGATAAGATGAAGGGAGACATAGCATCTGTAAAAAAAAAAACACCACGGGGTCACAGCACAACAAGCAGAGGTTGTGGCTTTGCGTTCGAATGAGGATCGAAATTTTTTTTTATATATTTAGAACTCAGAACTCTGTACACATTGCACATCTGAAGTTTAATATAGATCAATAATAACATTAACTAATAATATCACAAATTCTATGTAGTAGAGACTATAGTTTCATTACAACTGCTGCTCCCTCTCCATTTTAAAAGCTTGATTATATCCTTTAAAGTGTTGGACTTTACTGAAGAAAGTGAGAAGAATGGATGATGCTAGAGGTGTTTAATGGAGGCATCTCAAAGACATGAGGAGTTTGATATGATTGAAGCAGACACGTGTGCAGGCTGCTGTTTTCGCTGCTTGTATGAGTGACACATATGAAGGTGTCTGCGGGGTGGATGGGGCTCGGGTTTTGAAAGAGGCCACAGGACAAGCCTCTGGTTCCCGAAGGTCCGGGGGGGGACATCCCGGCCCCCTTCATGCAGTTGTGATGGGGACCTCTGTTCCCGCCTTGTAGCCTGAGGTCCAGCTGATCAACCAACCAGAAAGTGGGATGGAGCACTTGTCCCCAAGCGTTGCAGCAGCCGCTAACCCCCCACCCCACCCCCCCCACCCACCCCACCTCATGGTGCACAGGTCAAAGGGAAACACAGGCACACATGTTCATAAAGGTCTGAGAGACTTGCAAGTTCTGTAATAAGCACTGTACATCATTTATTCCTCACGACTGGCTTGTCTTCAAAAATTCTCTGTAAAAAGTATGTTTAATTTCTTTCAGTGTTTGAAAAAAAATCTATATATTTGCAAAATAATAATATTTAAAAAAAAATTCCCTCAAAAACAAATGTTCAGAAATGCCTTTTTATTAAATATATCTGTTTAGAGTGTGTTAATTTTTGTTTAGCATTTCTCTTGCTTGGGTACATAACCGAATAGTTCAGTTTAGTAATGGTTTGAAAAGTACAAAGGTTGTAAAGTCCGTGGAAAAGCCTTTACTCTGAGAATTCAGAGGACTGACTCAGCCTCAACATTCTGTCCCCTGTGTCGGCTGGCGACCTTTGAACTCTGGCGAGGGGATTGACAGGGTTTGCTGTCAGCCAGGACTTAGAGCAGATCAGTGCCTCGGCTTCGCGACCAGAGAGTGTCTTTGAAACACTTCTTCAGATGCCCAGTTCTCATCCTAATCCCTCTATCCTGCATTGTGCTCGCGCCAGATTAGCGAATCCTCTGCCGGATCCAGCTCATGGGGTTAAAGTCATTTGGCGGCCGACAATGATCTGTGTGAAATGAACACGTTATGCCTGTGAAGAGCTAAGAGATATAGACAGAAAGAAGACCATCCCTCACTCACTGAATCACACTGCCATCAAACCATCATGCAGGACTCACAGACATTAGTCGGAGAGAGAGAGAGAGAGAGAGAAGGGAGATTGCTATGAGTGTATAACCTACATGTGAAATCTCACACTGGTGTGGATAATCAACTTGCATCTGCACACTGTCAAGTGAAATGGCCTATAACAAGAAGTTAAGAGGTAAAGAATACCGTGTCACTGGCCAAATGAAAAATTAAGCGTGTTTCACAGACATTTTGATTAGTACATTAAATTGTGGAGTTACACTGAACAGAAAGAGCTCTGAGGCATAAGAGTGTGTTAGTTATTCTGATTTAATATGTTCGATTAAATGAAGCCTGTTACTCTGTTAGTTCTTGTCACTAACTGAGAAAACTACTCTTGTGATTGAAGAGGAAGGAGCTGTCACAAAGTCCACTAAGTGTGAGAGTCAGCCGGGGTCTGTATAAAGGAATTATAAGTGAACAGCAGTAATCCACAATAATCTAAGATTACGCCAGCCTGTTCTCACTGATACGCTGTGAAAGCTTCCCAGAGCTGAGAAAATTTCAAGGTTGAGTGCTCTGAAATCAAAGCTAATCCAGGACAGAAGTTCAATGTCTCCTCCAGCACTTAATTAAAATGAAACTGTGCCCAAGTTAGAAAAGGAAAATGTATTAATTAAATTAGGCTATCAAGGAAAATGTTAACGTCTCAACTTTTTGCTAAGTATCATTTTCTATGCAGAATTATGGTAATTTTATTAATTATGTTTTCAGTGGAACATTTATACAATTGCTGGCAAGAGGAATAAACAATAAACCAGAGTGAATTACTTCATTTGACCAGTGTACAGCCAATTTCATTTTGCAAATTGGCACAATTTATATTATGTTATGTAACTGAAAATGCTGTGAGTCTGTATTGTATTGTATTATATTATATTATATTATATTATATTATATTATATTATATTATATTATATTATATTATATTATATTATATTATTGGAAATGATGTGTGTGTGTGTGTGTGTGTGTGTGTGTGTGTGTGTGTGTGTGTGTGTGTGTGTGTGGTGATGCGGTGGTGTAAGGAGCAGTGAGTAAGCTAAAACTCAACAAATACATCCACCAAATCACTTTCTGTCCTGTTTGTTTTGTATGATCAAAGAGCTCATGAGTACTTCAAAGAGTTGAACTTGAAAAAAACCTTTCCTAACAACATAAGGTTTTTGATCAATTTTTCAGGTTTGAAGGCTCCCTTCTCAGTTCACATTATTCATTGCGGGATCCTGTGCATAAGACCCCTTTGCTGTCTGTGTCATTGTGGAAATGTGTAAAGTCCTGTTCCCACAGTATTTTAGTGTTTTTGATATTTCTGTACTCAGTGTGTGGAGACTGAGTGTGATGTTATCTGTGACTTTCTGCAGAGCTCCAGACAGCACCCGGTTCTCTCTGGCCCCATCCACACAGCACCCAGTCCTCTCTGGCCCCGTCCACATGGCACCTGGTTCTCTCTAGCCCTGTCCACACAGCACCTGGTTCTCTCTAGCCCTGTCCACACAGCACCTGGTTCTCTCTGGCCCTGTCCACACAGCACCTAGAACCAGAAAATAGTCCTGACCCTTGAACCAGGAAATGAAGATCACCAGTCGATACACAGGACACCTCTGAAACTGAATAGAACACTGTCTGTCAGCAGGCTGCACAAAGTAAGCAGTCACACATACACATAGACACACACGCACACGTAACAGCTGTTTTTGTCTTTGTTTTTTACCACCAGCAACTGCATGTTCATGTCTGTTTGACCTTCAATTTGTACGTGGAGGTCATCTGTGAAGCATAGCTTGCCCCAATGCAGAAACCATAGAGGAAAGGTCAGTGAAATGAGGGGTGGAAATCTAAACAGAATTCGTATTTAATTTATCTACAAATTGAATGATTAGGCAATCTATCAAGCACATCAAAGTACTATTTTTTTGCTTTTTTCTTTTCTCACCAGTGCATAGCAGACATTAGTGTCCATTTCTTAGAGCTCTTAAGCATTCCGCAAGAGAATATCTCAAAATACAAACATAGTCAGAGGTTATGCAGTCCTTCAACACTAAGCCTTATAGAAATCCAGTGCCAACCATTTCACATAAAAAGAAAAACAAAAAAATTTTAGTCCCCTTCTCCATCCATCATCTGATACTTAATGCAGTTCAATGAGGCATACAAAGTTTAAATTGGAGTCTCACAGTATATGAAGGAATGTGCATGTAACCTAAAGCTCAGAGAATAATTACAGCGTGAAGAAGTGAGACTTCTAAGTAAGCTTGTCTCCTTACGAGATGATGATACGTCTTCCCACACAGTTTATATTAATTAGTTAGATGCACCTCTAGCTGAGGGGTGACACATTCAAAGAACTCTGGAGAAGCAAATCTCTACGTTCACTTAACAGAAGGGACACTGTTTAAATGCAGCAACTATGTAACGTGTAATTAAATATGCCTCCTCTTGAAGATGAAGAAACCTCTGGTCTCCACAGAGTATATTTAGAGCTCCGTGTGATTTTACTGTCTCTGCTGTCCTTGAAGCTTCCGACATTGCATCCGAGCTGTGTAAACTTGCCAAGATAGAATTTTCTGGATACATATAAGTGCAATAGATCGCAGGAAACATCTAAATCTGTCACAGTTTAGTTTTGAAGTGTTGAACTCTTCTCAGGCTTGTATTGCTTTCACTTATCTTTGGAAATTTACATGTACAGGAAATTCCATTTCGTGTCATTGACCAATCAGCTGTCACGTTCAGGTGCTCTAGTTAAGAGTTTATGTTAAATATAATGTTAATGTGTGTCATCAGCCTGTTATGAGGTAGGTTGGATATGCTGGTTAAAGGATAAAAACACAAAGTTTAAAGTATTGATGTTGGTAGTAACAACCAACCGAGATGAATTTGGCATCACTAGACTGATCTTTTACACACTGATGTGTGAAGTGGACAGTGAAAGTATGCAACTACAGTAAGGATGGAGCAAGATAAATGCTAGATAAAAAGGACGGAAACTTACTAGGACAAAAGAGTTTGAAATCCACTCAGCTAACCGTTTTAGGCTTTGGGAAAGTTCTTTAAGGTGCCTTGTAGATCTTTCTTGACACTACTGTAGTTTGTTTTTGTAATTTTTTTTTTTTTTGCCAATTCCTCCCAATTCCCCACAAAATTATTTTGTGTAGACATCTTTGGAAAGTCGTTAGGTTGTCCTAACTTTAAGCACTAACTTTGTAAGGCCTGTTTTAGACCCGTCATACATGGCTGGTAGATGCTTGACTTAAGGCTTTAATCACATGTCTGGTCTAAAACTTTGTAATGCCACACCACTGATTCTGATCAATTTTCTAATTAAATATGTATTTTTGCTCTTTTATGTCATTTTTGTTTCACATCTAAAAAGCCCATTTTTCAGAAGTTTATAGACCCTGAAAAGAATCATGTTTTATCATGAGGACATGTTGATGATGGGCGTTGAAGGCCTGTGATCCATTCTGAAAACATTTGCATATACAGAGTTTGTCCTGTGTGTTCCTCAGCTGTATTTTTGTGACTGGAACATTGTTATTGTTGTTTTGTTTTTTTTTTCGTTGTTTGTTTCCAGGTGAATTCCAGTTCAGTAAAGCTGGTAACGCTCAGTGAGTCGAAAGTGCTCCTGCTCTCCGTGCCGCGTTCAAATCCGTGTTCATCGGAAGGGCGCGTCACTCGGTAGTTGTACTCATCTGGATTTCACACTTTCCTGCCTTAATTTTCCCAACATTGCACAGCTTAGTGACCCTCAAATGTGCTAAGGTCAGAAGAGCCTTGTTGTTTTGAACCAATTCAACCTTAGTTGTGATAAATAGTTTACCATCAGTTTTACCATCTCTGACTCATCCTTTCCATAGAGAATGGGATTTTATTAAATGCTCTCTAACTTTTGACAGAAAATCTTACAGCTTAAAAAAACAAGCTTAAAAGGGAATTATTTGAAGTGAGAGTGTGAAACAAATGAGGTGTGTGTGTGTGTGTGTGTGTGTGTGTGTGTGTGTGAGCGTGTACGTACGCACACAGGCATGCCCATGTGTGGTTTGAGGCTTCTACGTGACAGACAGCACAGGTCAGTTGAGAGTTTTTGATATGATCAGTGTCATTTTTTTTCTTGCGTGCCTTCAAACGCATACATCTTCCTCTTCGATAAATTTCTCCCCCAGGGCCTTAAACGCTAGCGACGGGGTCCTCCCCCTTGGATCCTAATCGGTGGAGATGACACTATCTTCAAGACGGCATGAACGTTGAGTAATCTAATCAGTTCCGATGAACTCCGAGCTTTGGGAGGCAAGATGCTCCAAGACTCTTACTCACTAAATTTGTCTAATGAGGACTAAGGAGGAGGAGGGATAATGTAAGCAACACCACGTTAGAGGCGTTAAGTCAACGTTCATGCCATGCTGAGTTTAAACATTAATGTGTTTTCTGTTGGACTGTCATTAGCGTTGACCGTGCAGAGACGGCATTTCCACTAATGGGAGCATTGGGGCTCATTGGTGGTGTGAGAGAATCAAAAGGCAACTATAACATGGCTAATGTGCTACCTGAGGAATGTTGTCATGTCGGGTATATTCACTTTTGGGGTCTCTCTCTCTCTCTCTCTCTCTCTCTCTCTCTCTCTCTCTCTCTCTCTCTCTCTCTCTCTCGACCCTGAATTGCTCTGAACTGTGAAATAGTCTCTTTTTAAGCACAGGAATTCAGTGACATGGACAGCTGCCCAGTGTGAGCCAGTGTGAGCTGCCCAATGTGTTGTGTTAGCTGCTAACGGCTAATAACCGTGCCATTTATGACATCTTGTTTCCTCTCATGCCTCTTCAAGCACATATATAACATATTTAGATTCCTCTCTCTCTCTCTCTCTCTCTCTCTCTCTCTCTGACAGATGAAATGAAACCTTTCCATGGTTGCTCCAGTGAAAGACTTAGACAATTGTTGAAGTATGAAGAGGGTGGGTCCTCTTTTGCCCTCACACCAGGACTGAGGAAATTTGTGAAATGGGAGGGAAAGATAGAAGAGTTTTGTTTGTGGATTGTTTAGATTCTTTTCATCTGATCATATATAGCGGCTGAAAAAAGCCAAAACTTTTTTTTTTTTTTTTTAGATTGTGTTCTGTAGCAGTTGGATGAGGCCCATTTGAGAAATGCTGGGAAGGATGCTGGACTGTGACTGACCCTGCTCAAGCAGCACAAAGCCTACCCAGGCTGGAGCTGTGAGGTGGGGGCCTGTGAGATGGCCCCCAGTCACTGCTCAGTGACATTCCCTGTTTCCCCTCATTTTAGCCAACAACTGAATACCAATCTCAAAAAGCCTGGAGGCCGACTGACTGGCCTTTAGACAGGCAGACAGAGAGAGAGAGAGAGTGTGAGAGAGAGAGAGGGGGGGGGGGGGGGAGAGAGAGAAAGGGAATG
This sequence comes from Chanos chanos, assembly GCF_902362185.1. Lineage (NCBI taxonomy): Eukaryota > Metazoa > Chordata > Actinopteri > Gonorynchiformes > Chanidae > Chanos > Chanos chanos. The sequence continues at coordinate 38,555,867 of NC_044495.1, read as the reverse complement.
GGCTGACACAGATGGATGCATGTGTTTTGATAATAACCATAATAATTGCCATGTCTTTTACATTAAAATGATATAATCGATTTGCAGAGATAAAGGATTGTTCATCAAAAGCTGAACAGTTTTGTCTCAGTAACTCTGCTTGAAATGTCACTCAAATTAAATGTAGCTATGGAACTATGCAACTGAAGGATGAAAATAGCATGTTATAAGGAAGCAGTTCCCTCTTTAGATGATAACTCAGAAATTACAGTAAAGTGAAATTATGATGATGAGATAAAACTTAAAAGTGAATTCATTCCTTACTGTTTTTGACAAGAGATCATGCTCTTTGGTGCGTGTTGTTGAGTATAGTTCCACAACACACACACACACGCACGCACACATACATGCACATACACACACACACACACACACACACACACACACACACACACACACACACACACACACACATTTTTAATGCAATTTAACATTTAGTGCATTTAGCGCCTCATGTCTCATTATGGGCTTGTGTTCAGTCTGCGTTCGTCACATTCAACAAGTAATGGCAGACGCCTCGACTACATTACACGCCACTGCACCAGATGTGTCCCAGCCAGAGCGGAACTGTTACACAGTGTTTACAGCAGTGAACCCTTCTCTGCATGGGAGTACCAAATAAGGCTTAAATTAGGTATGCCTTTTCTCCCTTTGTGACTGAAACCAATTGCATTGTTTTTGATCAGCTGATCTGGATGTGATTCACACACTCACGCCCCACTTGTCCCTGTAATTGTTATTTGACAGACAAGTCTGTGTTTGTGACAGTATGCACACACACTCATCTATGCACTCACATACACGCGCACGCGCACACACACACACACACACACACACACACACACACACACACACGTGCATGCATGTTTATCTGTAGCCTATGTCTAATGGGGACTTAAGGTTTTAGTATAACTGAAGACTAGTAACCATAACTTCAAAGTTTAACCAAAGATATACTTTAGCACTTTTTATTCTGACAGAGATAGCAATACCTTATTTTTAGAAAAAAGGTTTTTTATCGTGGGGGCCAGCAAATGTCAGTTATACACACACACACACACACAAGCTTTTCCCAGGTTGCCTTGTTTAGAGCTTGTAAATTAATATGAGGTTTAGCCTGTTAAGATTTAAGTACCGTAGGATCACGACTATATTTTTTAAATTTACTTTGTATTTATCATTAAGTTCTCTTTTTCTCCTTATAAATGCTTTATTTTAATGCTTCATTCTTAAACAAATGTTGTTTAGCTGTCCCTCAAATTCATTGTTTCGATACATGACAGGACAGTGCAATAATATATCATTTAATCAAAGTGGTTTCTCAACTAAAATTTGGCTCTTAAAAACTCTTAATTTTTGTTCATTAGTTTACCTCAATTCCATTTTTAAACAAATCCTCATAATATTTAAGACGTCCGGGCACACACATTCCATTTGGGCCATCAGGTCCTAATTGTTCATTAGGTACAGCTTTGTTTGGAAATGATGCACTTTTTACGAGTGAAGCTACCTAGGGACAGCTGATACTGGCTAAGCATTATCATGTGAGCAATAAGAAGGGACCTTGTTTGAAAAGGCAGGTCTTCAGGGGACCTGGTGTGTGACAGAGGCACTTAATTAAAACATGCAGGGCCCAGCACGCCGGGAGAGCCGCCACACGGATTTGTTACCGCGGTACGGTCAGACAAAGTTTGCGTGCTCCCACCTTTTTCCCAGCATGCCGCGCGGCGGGAGAACGGGGAGGAGGTGGGGTCGGGCATTGCTCGGCCAAGCGTGGCGGCCCTCTCCCGTCACCCAGTGACCTGCGACGGGGGCCCTAACGAGCGGGCGAGCGGCTGTCATGCTAAACGCTTGTGACAGGTCCGCTCCAGGCACAGCTGTGGACAGGCCCCGCTGCCGTTTTCCCACCGCTGACTGGGGCTTATGCCGGACGCGCCACTGCTTAGGGGGGTGAAGCTTGTCCCTGTTGCCCACCCCCCCCCCCCTCACTCCCCCAGTGTCTCTCTCTCTCTCTCTCTCTCTCTCTCTCTCTTTCCTCTATCTCCCGCTTTTAGCTTCTCCCTGTCTTTCTCTCTGCCTCTGTTTTTATTTACCTATTACAATAGAACAGTATGTGGACAATACTGATATTTCTTTTTTAAACGTAGTCCTTATAAACCCCCCCATATCTGCTGTGACCAGGCTGGGAAAGCAGCAGTCAGTCTTGTCGTAGTAACAACACGCCCCCCCCCCCCCCCCCCCCCCCCCCCCCCCCACCCCCCCCCCCCTCTACACGAGCTGACCTAGTTGAAGGTTAGGGCCCTCTGACCTTCAAAAAGCAACTAATCCATTGTGCTGAATCGCAACGTTAGCCAAAGGTTAGGGGGTCATGTTCAGGCTTCAGTGACTCACAAAACTTTGACACTGCCTTACACAGTTCTTCTGTCAGCACTGATTCTACACTTCGCAACTGCTGAGGTTTGGCTTCATGTTAAACTGTGAGTGATAGATATGATATATTAAGTAACTTTAGGGTTATTACTGTATAGTGATGGATCTAAAGGTAAGAAGCTTATAGTTTTTTTCAGCTGAACTGTTCCTGAATATCTCTCTACATATTTGAACATCATTCCATCTCTCTCTCTCTCTCTCTCTCTCTCTCTCACACACACACACACATACACACAGTGTGACTGGCTGTTCTGCCATTCTCATCTGCCATTCTCTCTCTCTCTCTCTGTCCCTTACAGTATTAATAATTCTCTCTGACTTCTTCACTTCTGAAGGCCTCTGTTCTACATAGCACTGATCAGAGGGGCTCCATTAGACACAGTATCACACTGACTCATCACTAATTGAACAGCCCTTGCAACGCCCGTCTCTCATCTTTTCTGAAGGACTTTCCAGTTCTGTAGACTCCTGACAAAACCAATTTGGCCTCTTATAACCCCCCCCCCCCCCCCCCAACCCACGCACACACAGACACAGACACACACACACATACAGTTCCCTCCTTCCTTCCAGCAGAATTGCTACTGACTTTGCAGTTCATGCTGAAGGAGTAGAGTTTGTTTGATGTGTTGGGTATGAGCAGATGAATGTTCATTTGATTGCAGAGTGTTCTCCAGTATTCGTGATTAAGGCGGAACATTTGAGATACTTTGCTCCGTCTGAACTCTCTGGGCTCCAGCTGAAGGGTTAAAAGCAACGCCCGTGATCCTCTAAAGTTACTCAATGAAGAAACGATTAAGTGAAACTTCAGCTGTTGTGCTGAGGATCAAACTCTTCTCATTTTTGAGCACAGTCGAACCATGTAAGTTTGAATTGGCAATGTGGTGTGATGTATGATGTACCATGTCATATGTAAGGGATCAGTGACAAAACAAACCTTTCATAACAACAATGTCTTAGCACTGGCCCAAGTAAATGTCATATGTCCAGGACAACACCATCTAATAACTGGACATTGATACAGAGAATGGCCTTTATTTTTTGACAGCTAAACTTCCCAGAATGTTGTTCCTCTATCTCAATAGTACAGATATGGGGAGACTGGTACACATGCTCAGATCTGTTCATAAAGAGATTTTCAGGGTGTCAGAGATAAGAAAAGAAACCTTGGTAGTTGACACACAGATTTTCAGGGTGTCAGAGATAAGAAAAGAAACCTTGGTTGCTGACACACAGATAAAATGTGTACAGTATGCTCTCACATAGATCATATTTGCTAGAGCTCACCAGCAACAGTACAGCTGAGTCAACACCTCCACCTCCACAAATGTGAACAAGCACTGTGTGTGTGGGCATGTGTGTGTGTGTGTGTGTGTATGTTTAGCATGCTTTGGTTGTTGGAAGATAAAACAATCAAAAATTTGTCCATCATCTTCGTCTACAAATACATCTCTTCCTTGTTGCATAGTGTACTGTTCTATATTTAAACCTTTTGTCCAATGTAACAATCCACACAATATGTGTATTTGTGTATGCATGTGTGTGTGTGTGTGTGTGCACGCATACATAAGGAAAGATGACAGCGTTTCTAATGACCAAGGTGTAACAAGTATCCATTGTTAACATTCTGACTGCCAAATTTACCACAAATACTGTTTTTGAAACCTTGGCATTTTATTTAAATTGTTGTGAAGACTTATCCACTATATCCATAGTAGAGTCAGTGCTGACCAGGACCAGCTCTGCCAAGTTACCCTGTTACTGTCAGACCATTTGACATGTTATTCAACAAATAGACAATCACTGGCAAACATAACTGACTACACATTTGAACATCATTTCATATCTCTCTCTCTCTCTCTCTCTCTCTCTCTCTCTCTCTCCCTTTCCAAATACCTCTGCTCCTTCTCACAAAGAGACAGCTTCTTAAGTCAAACTCAGATTCACAAACATCTCAACCTTAATATTCTGCTTCTGACATTCATTGCTGAAAATAAAAGAAAAGAAAAACAAATGGCAGCTGTATTCAGACAACCTGAATTGTGGACCTTGAAATATTGTGGACTGGCCTGGCCTACATCTGCTCAGCCTACTGTGAACTGGTTTAACCCACATCTGTACAGCTTTAATGCCATCTAATTAAACACTGACTCAAAAAAATTAAAAAAAAAAAAAAAAAAATATATATATATATATATATATATATATATATATATATAGCTTCATTAGTTTCACATGTAAAGCCTGTCTCCTTCAGTCTCCCTGCATTCAAGCCAGCAAATAAAGTTTATTACTTAAATAAATGCAAATTACAGGTAAACAAAGCAAAGTACAGATAATGAAATGATCACCTTAATAATACTTACTGGGAAGGCTTTAATGAGTGTTATCTTAGGGTGAGCATTAATGGGACTAATTATCCTTAAATAGAGAACACAGAGGAACTAAGTGCTCTTTGGTGCGTTTAGCCTAAATTCTCATAGTCGTGGAAAGAGTGTAATTTTAGTTAATGAGAACAAAAGAGATTCAAACAACACTGAAAAGCTGTAATTGTATTTTAGAGATATACACATGAAATAATTCTAGTTTTTAATGATCTGTTGTTTGTAACTCAATTGGCTAACGGTTGTGATTTGATTTTGCTGATTCAGTTCCATTCAGAAGCATTTCAGTAAGAAAAAAAAGAAAAAATCTAGAATTACTTTATAAAGGACATTTATTCTTGCCTAAGCATAAAAATCTACAATGTTTTCATTTATGTTACAGTATATGGAACAGTTGGTATAGACAGTTGTGACGAAGAATAGTTGTCTTTACCCTCTATGACCCCCGTGTATGGGAAAGGCTGGTGACAATGTGTGGTCATGTGTGGGTCAGCTGCGGCCAAGTCAAGTCAATAAAGGCACACAGAGTTATCATGACTGGCATCGTGGGAGTTGAGTGCTGCCCCACAGTTTGAGGTTGGCTGTGTGTGTGTGTGTGTGTATGAGTGTGTTTGTGTGTGTGTTCTGGGGGCACCTGTGGCATGCCAGTGCCAGTGTTGTGCCCTCGACGCTGTGCCTGCTGATAGCATAGCTGGCTGTTACCTCGAGCAGAAGGCTTCCTGCTGCTAGCCAAGCAGCACAGTGCTAATTAAAGAGTTGCCTGTGTCTTAGGCCTGTAGCTTGAAGCATGCAGATAAACTCGCAGAGAGGCTGTGCGTTAGCCACGGCTGGCGGAAAAGTCAAGCGGCAAGCTCATGGGCCAATGCTAGAGTCATGGAAGCCTTGTCAAAACTCATGTCAGCTGTCAAGGGTTGGAGTAATGGACACCCCTTCACACGCACACACACACACACACACACACACAGATGCACACGCACAAAGTTCCCCCCCACCCCCTTGAAAGCAACTTCATTGATCTATGGGTGCCATTTTCTACTTGAGTGGTTTGGTCGTCAAAGTGAACATCCGCGCCACAAGGCAGGTCATTTAGCTGTGAGTGTGTGTGTGTGTGTGTGTGCGTAGGGGTGGATGAGCATGAGTGTGTCTCTGCCTGTGTGTCTGTCTGTCTGTGTTTTTGGTTGTCAACATGTCTGTATACAGAGATAGTGTTTAAACCTCATATGGGTACCCTTGTGGGGTAAGTAGTTCTGTTTCTGGGTGTGTGTGTGTGTGTTTATTTCTTTACACACATACTATTAGAAGAGTGCGGCATCTTGCTGAGACTCACGTTCACACACTATTCCCAGCAGAATCTGCCTCCGCGTGGCTGAGTCAAGTCAAGCATTGGGCCCATGCTCACTGGCATTTTCTAAATGCGGCCCAGCTGGAAGCCAGCGCTTTGCCTGTCTGAGTGCCACACACTCTCCCAGCGAGGGAGGGAGGAGACGGAGAGAGGAGGCAGAGGGAGAGGGGTGGATTCTCTCAAGGCCAAACGTCTTTTCGCACGCCGACGCCAGTGCGGCTATTAGCGATAGCGCCAAAGTATTCCATGCGCAATTCCGTCACAGTGGTCGAGTTCCATTTCCAAACGCACGCGAGCAGACGTGAGACACTGCTTAATTTCCATCAGCCAACTGTGAGATGCCCTTTCTTTTAAGTAATGGCCGTGTTTCTCTCTCTCTCTCTTTAATGGTGTGTCTATCACATGTTGCCAAAGGTAATAACTGAAGCTTGCAGGGAGGTAGGAGGGAAGGAGGGAGGGACGGGGGTGCTAGATAAAGATAATTGACTTTCAGGAAAAGCATCTGAAATTATCTCCCAATTTTAGTCAGGAACGTACACACATCTGAGAGAGGCAGTCTGTGGATTCTTACAGAGACATACACAAACCTGTATAGACATGCAGACACACACACTGATGTCTTATAGATACATACACAAAGCTGTATAGACATGCAGACACACACACTGATGTCTTGTAGATACATACACAAACCTGTATAGACATGCAGACGCACACACTGATGTCTTATAGATACATACACAAACATGTATACACATGCAGACGCACACACTGATATCTTATAGATACATACACAATCATGTATACACATGCAGGTGCACACACTGATAATGTAATTGAGGAGTATACCTGGTAGCTCCAGTTTTGTGTCAGACTAGGTTGTCATACTCAACACAACAATGTTTTCTATGGCTTTTTCCATACATCTGTGATCTTCTTCCTCCATACATCTGTGATCTTCTTTTCCACACATCCGTGATCTTCTTTCAAACTCTGCTGTTAGTCATAACTACACTGTGTGTGTTTTGATCAGTGTATGTACTGTAACAATGGTAGTTAAGCTTGTAGAAGGTGCTCAGATATGCTTCCTTTTTCTGTGAAGTGTTGGAAATACAGACATTTTCATCACCAGAGAACAAAAAGCAACGGAAGGGTTTTTTTTTACACATATTTTTAAATATGCCCTGTGCTTTGAAATACATGAAGGACTGTCTTAACATGTTAACAACCTTTCAAAGCATTTTCCCTACAGTGAAGCACAGTGTGTATCTGAAAACACCTTTATTCTATTAGACATTTGATGTCTTTGTTTTACTTTTTTTTTTTTTTCATAGGTCTTTGTGAAAATCCATTTGTGACAATGTTTTCCATGCACTTACGGTAACACGCATGCCATTCCTCATCAAAGTACAGCACGAGTTGTTCGCTGAAGCTTGGATAAGAGATCATCCAAGCAGTTCATTACAATATTTACCAACTGATGGGGTACGTTTATGCCTTCATCTCTTAATATTCCTCCGTCCTCGATGCTATTGTTATTCAGGCATGCACTGCCTCATTTAAACACAATATTCAAAAATGCTTTTAAATATAATAGCGCTGTCTAGTTAATTATTGGTCTTCATTAAACTGTCCTTCAAAGATTTATTTTCAGCTCATATTAGTTCATGATGGAATAATCACGACTCAAATAATAACAGACTGGCTGTTTAATTATTTTATGGAGTTACCGCGAGCCCCAGTTAGCAAGGCCCTGCTGTAATAACATATTTTAGCATTGACCACGATGTTGTCTGAACCTCTGGTAAATAGGCTTCATTAGCAAAAACGCTCAAATAAAGCTTTGTCATCTATTAAAATAATGTCCCTCGTTATCGCTCTAACGATCAAGCCAGAACGAGCCACAGTATATGAAAGTCATTTGACATGAAACATCTGTGTGGGGATAAAGTTCCTATATTCACATTTTAGTGAAAGGCTATACACCCCACAGTTAGTAATTCTTTCCGTGTTCCACCTTGTCTGAAGATAATGTAGCGTTAATGTGTTTTTAATCAACTCAGCACTTAAGGATCCTTCCCGCCAGTAGGCGTTATGTTGACCGTGTCAAAACCAAGGAGAGAGAGAGAGAGAAAGAGTGAGAGCGAGAGAGAGGGAGAGGGGAAAAAAACTTTCTGGTGGCATTTTGTTTTGTGTGCACTGTAATTAAGTTGCCCGCGGTACCACATTAGCGCTGCATTAAGCTCTCCAGTGTTGAGTTGTAGCACTATGCGAGCAACAGGAGCTAGATGTCTGCCAGCAACTTGTGCCACTTTGGTGAAGCAACTCCATGACCTCCATTAGAGCGTTCACTCTCTTTTCCATGCTCAACCAGACAGCAATTTAAATCTTCACCATAGCACCAGCAGGCAGTGCCAACCAACCTGGCATGTTAATCAGCGCAAATCTTTCAAAAATATGTTCATGTGACAGGTTGGCATTGAAAGGCCTTCGATTATATGGGCACCTTCCAAAATATTTTATTGTGAATTTATCATGTTTTATCATCATGTGAGTACTAAGAAGTGAATCATCTATCATTTAAAAAAAGGGAACTTGGAGGAGAAGAACATTAATTAGGGAGGTCAAACCTGTATTTTGGCTTTTCCTCAATAAAAACCTGTATTTTGGCTTTTCCTTTATCAATAGCACTAGATTTGGTGCCATAGTCACATAGTCATGTGCCTTCTTGTGAGGGATGTTGACTAAACTCAAAACTATTTACAGTACCTGTGCAATTGTACTGACAGTTCAACTTTCACCATGCTTCTGCGGTTTTCAAACCATAAAGATGGATCCATTTCTGCCTCTGTCCTTGTACTAAGTTGTCAGGGTCTCTTCTGTAGAGAATGTAGGACCTGAGGACACCAAAAGCAAGTCATATCTAACAATATGGGGAAAGATTTCACCTGAGGGTGACTTTGTTTGGTAGGAACATTTCACATCACGTTCAACAGTTTTGAAGCTTTGATTTATTGTTCCTTCAAACCCTCCCAATACCATCCATCCATCCAACCATCCAACCATCCATCATCCATCATCCATTCATCTGCCTCAACGTGAACTAACTCCCTGAAAGCTTCCCCTCTCGTGCTGGGAAGCCGGTAGCTGTGGTCCTCGCCGTCTTGTCAGCGTCCGTGGTACGAGTTGTGTCAGGAACAATCTGTTGGCGATTTGTCCGTCTCCCATTGTGATCAGTGGAGCGGCAGGTCTGACGCGGCTCTGACCCCAGGTGATGGGACCCACCGCCCTGTCACATGGCATTTGGGCACAGCCCGCTACCTCCTCACTGAGCACACACTAGCGAGGGTTTGTGTTTGTGTGTGTGTGTGTGTGTATGTGTGTGTGTGTGTGTGTGTGTGTGAGAGAGAGAGAGAGAGAGAGAAAGAGAGAGAGAGAGAGAAAGATGGAGAAAGAGCCCTGCAGGCCAGGGTACAGTAATTAGCCACAGTGGAGAGGAGGTGATAGGAGTAACTTGCACAGACAGGAGTTTTTACACTTGAAAGAGGAATGAGACATGGAAGCTCACAGCCCTGTGAATCTGGTCCTTAGTGTGTGCGTGTGTGTGTCCTTGTGTGTGTATGTGTATGTATGTGTGTATGTATATGGCTACGTTCACACTGCAAGCCTTAGTGCTCAATTTGGATTTATTGCTCAGATCCGATTTTTTCGTTTGGCTGTTCACATTATTTTTTAAATGCAGCCAACATCAGATTCTAGTGTGAACTGGTCATGGTCCTGAACTGACTCGCACACTGTCATACAGAAGTAAACATGGAGGTCACTGAAGTCAGCATTTACGGTTTTACTTATAAGTTGATGTGCAGTTGAAGCCAGCAAATTTGTGAGCAGATGACAATGAGGACGAGGATAAGGAGAAAGAGAAACAAATTTTTAATTATGGCTTTTTGTGGAGCAATGACCGCTTTGTTGGTTTGAGTCTTTAGCTTCTTTAAACTGGGCTTTAAGGGTCTTAACTTTTCTCTGACCCTGCAGCCATGTTCTTCTGTGACATGGCTGTTCGGACATTTGTTTCAATATGCTTTCAAACACAGACCAGTTACGATACGACCCCTCAGGTTTTGCTTGTACAGCAGTTTCACCCCAAATACTTATGAGGTCTAACACCTCACTGTCCCTCCACTGTCTACCTCCATCGCAGCTGTCTTCCATGTTTGTTTTCACCATGTGACTCCCGCCGTGCAGAATTTAGATGAATGTCGATCTAGAGTGATGTAAGAGTCCCATGAATTCTGATATGACTGTTCAGACTGAGGTTGCATTGCAAAAAATCAGACTTGAATCTGATTTATGACCACATTTGAAAGTGGCCCAAATCAGAATTGAAAAGATCAGATTCCATGTGATTTGTGCTGTTCACACTGTCATGAAAAAAACAGAACTGAGTCACAAAAGAGCAAAAAATCAAATTTTGGCCACTGTTGCCTGCAGTCTGAACATAACCTGTGTGTGTGTGTGTGTGTGTGTGTGTGTGTGAGAGAGAGAGAGAGAGAGAGAGAGAGAGAGAGAGAGAGAGAGAGGTACGTATTGTGGTAACTGAAGCAGTACAGTCATACCGTCATATGTTAACCTCCATAAATCAATAACATTATGATTAATTGCCACAATAACAGAGTTATAAGCCTCCAAACTTCTCATATAGAATGTCAGCCAAACTACTTACAAGACATTGCTGTGAAACTGACAGTGATTATGCTAAAGGATTACACTAGTAACCCCAGTGCAGATACACACAGTCTGCTTTGTTTTGAACAGAGTTTAGTAAAAACTGTACAAAATAACAACCGTACAAAAAGTGACTTTACTGTAAGTAAACTATTCCAGATGGTTCATTGCTTTTGTCTCTTCCCTGAGTCCTCTTCATGAGAGGGTTTTTTGCCTGTATGTTAAAAATAATGCTAATAATATATGAACATTTCTCCTGTAATGTTTTGTGTTCTCTCTTATGCCAACAGCTGTTTGTCCTGGACTAGGAATGAACATTGTTTCTCATGGCAGGGGTCACAAACCAGACTGTGTCACTTGGCCCCAGCAGTGGTCTGCCCTTCTGTATGTGTGGTCACCTCATAGGCAGAAAACCCAGCTGTGACTGTCCGTTTGGAGCGGTGTCCTCCGGCACAATTTTTGGTGTGAGGGAGTTGGCCCACGTGGCAAAGTCATTCATTCACAAATGAGGTGACAGACAAACCAAGGGAACTCCAGAGGACAAAAAAGAGGGAGAGCGCGTAAACTCAACCTAATTCGCACATTCATTCTTTGATCAGGCCCACACACACTTGTTTATGTAAATCAGTGCCCCCTAAAAGAGAAGAAAAAAATGTATTTAGCGTCATATAAGATCCTGAAAACGCACTCACATGTGACACAATGGCATGCTTCTTCAAACCTTTACATACACAGTTCATATGGGAACTATAGAGTTGTTATGCATTGTTCACATATCTATGCCCTCTGTAACTGTAAAAACTGTTATACCAGATGACAAGAGAAATAAAACATGTTATAAAATTAACTTTCGACTCTGTGTAGTTTGAGAGTCTTGCGTGAGTCATGTGGTACTCATACATCTGTATTTGTCATGAAGGAAGTTTCAGGCCTCATTTTTTGTTCTGGGTTTCAGCTGTGTGTGCGTGTGTGTGTGTGTGTGTGTGCGTGCGCGTGTGCATGCGTGTGTGTGCACATGCTTGTGTGCACACGTGTGTGTGTGTGTGTGTACACGCGCGCATGTGTTTGTGTGTGCGTGTGTGTGCATACTGGTTGTGTGTGTATGTGTGTGTGTGTGTGCACATGCTTGTGTGTGTGTGTGTGTGTGTGTGTGTTTGTGTTCATGTGCGGCACGTTCATTCAAATGGTCCTCCCTTTGATGGTGCAGGTGAGATGGGAATGAGATCAGCACCCTCGTTTGCATAAGCGCTAATGACAGCGCCGTGGATGTAAATGGAGCCGACCGCTCTGATTGAGGCAAAGCAGGGGCCGGCCGCACGCTGCCAATCATCTCAGCGGGGAGCCCCCATCAGGCGCAGTCCCGTCATTACGCCTGTGTTCAACATCAGCCCATTTAAATGTCAGCCCTGATGGTCCATCCCACCCGCAGACACACAGAGAGAGGGAGAGAGAGAGAGAGAGAGAGAGAGAGAGAGAGAGAGAGGGAGGAGGATAAGAGAGAGAGAGTAAGAGAGAGAGAGAGAGAGAGAGAGAGAGCGTCTGTGATCTGATGAGCCGAAATTACCTTTTAATTAGCCAATTCTTTAGACTTTCATAATTGTTTTGGTCACACAACAAATGTGAGGCCTGTAATTTGAAAGCTATTTTCAGGATGAAAAGCCCCGGCGATGAGAGTGAGTGAGAACGAGAGAGAGAGAGCAGATTCAAAGATGAGGTGGGTGTGGTGAGGTGGGGATAGGGGTGGACAATTTTGTCGGCGTATTTCATTGTATTTCATTATCAGAACAGGGATGAATGTTTACAATATGTGGTGTAAGTGCAAATCAAAGCATCAAAATCCATGAAGTTTGCTCATGAGGAAATTAGTTGGGAAAATGCCAAACAGAATGGATTACTGAGTTCATTTATCAAAATTAGTAAACAGATATGTCTGGTACCGCATTTTTACTTTTTACTCTATTTATTCAGGAATAATCATTTGATTTGACTAAAAGAGGAACAGGTGACTAGTAGACAAGTTGAGTTAGCTGTGTATTTAGACTGAGTAGTTACAAAAATATACCAGACTTAGAGGTCTTAAAGACTAAAGATGAGAGGCGGTGTATAGTAGTAACACATCTTTGAAACCGATCGATATTGAGGGATTAAAAGATTAATCTGATATGAGACTCCTGTCAATCTTATGCTGATCTTTGCACTTTAAACCCATTTCTTGTCTTCCTCACTTTTAGGGTGTTCAATTTTACCTTGAAATGCTTGAATAATTGATCTTTTCCTTATTGAAATTTTAATTCCTCTTCTCTTCTGTTGTCTTATGGGGTCCTAACTTAACACAGCAGAGGCTGTCAAAGAGCATGCTATCCTGACCACTCAGCACTCACTGCAGAATACTCCAGTCTCTCCATCCTCTACAACCATGCATACATGATACAACAATGTTTCTGCAATATATCAAAACCAAAATTTGTTATGAATGTAATTTCTGAAGCTAGTTTATATTCAGACAACTTGGTATGTTTAAAGTAATATGTTCTCCAACCTTCTCCGACCTGTTGTGTAATAGGGACTTGAAAAATGGCCTTTATGTATATGGTAGCGTAGGCTTTAAGGCAATGAATATGGAAAAAACAAAAAAAAACATTCAGTTCCCTGACAGGGGACCATAATGATCTTTAGTCTACTTTATTAATTCACACTGTATCAATAAAACTGGTATTTATTAAGAAAAATCCTAATGATGTATACAATAAATTATACAGTATAATTATTAAGATATAATCAATACATGTCGATATCAAATCAAAATGCAAACATTATAACTTACCTGCAGTTAGAGCCACACAAGTTGTGTTAGTTAGGCTTTCTATGAACTCTGTGTGAGTGTGTGTGTGTGTGTGTGTGTGTGTGTGTGTCTGTCTGTCTGTGTGTGTAAATATATATATCGTAGGGCACCAGAGACATTCTGAGAAGCTGAATTCAAAGAGAAATGAGGTGAATGTGTGTGTGTGTGTGTAACAGCTGGGAGCCTCAGGGTGCAGAGCACCCCCATGTCTTCTCTCAGGTTAGGACACCTCTACACTGACTCTGACCTGCTGGTTACCTTTTCTCATTCAGAGCCTGGGGAGAGGACCCACACACTACCCATACCGACACATACACAAACAGACTCTTTCTCACACACACACATACTCACACACACACACACACACACACACACACACACACACACACACACACTTGCCTGGGGAGTGCACTGACATTTTCGTAGTTAGGAATGTTGTCTGATGACCGACAGAGAGAATCTTGGAATTCTCTTCATAAACAGCACTGTTCTCCTCCTCGACCTCCCTTTCACACCAGCAACCATAGAAACAGTATTATATCACTCTTTTTCTTCATTTTACCCATAGCGTTGCTTTTGAAGTACTTCCCTCTAGGAGTTTCTTATGGACTTAAGCTTCTGTGGATTTAATGCATTTTCAACACATCTGCTACAGGAGTGTAAATCAGTGCTTAGTGGTCCCTGTAAAGTGTGTGTTTGGACTTGTTCCAGTAAAATTGGACTTTGTGACTGAGCAAATAGTGGCTACATTTGAATCAGATATGGCATAAGCTGGATACACTGGGGGAGAAAGTAAGAGAATAAGTGTTATAATTGTAATATTTTAATGTTGCTTGACATTGAAAGTGATTAAAACATATGATTCAAATATATGAATAAGAAGCTGAAGTGAACGTGTACCAAACATAGTTTGGTAGAGAGAGCAACATTAAGACTATGACATTTACTGTATCAAAAATTTCCCATAGCCATGTCATGGAGTGCTGTCTCCACCTAGTGGTCATAATACGTAATTTTCCACACACTGTGTCTACTGAAGCATGTATGTCAAACCAGTGTACTCTGTCATCGCATCCGTGCATCACTGTAAAAACTTATGATCAAACAACATTTATGAATCCGGGTCTCAGCGGGGCTTCTGTGAGCACTGTGAGCGCAGAATGACCCTCTGTAACCTGGAGCGAAATGACAAACATCTGACAGCTATGGAGACACCTGCCGTGCGAAGACGTTATGGGAGCGGGTAGACCATCTCCCGTCAGCTCAGTTGTCACATGACTGAGGATCCCAAGAAGAAGGGGTCGTAAACTGTTAGCACAGGGCAGTAGTCATTTTACTGATGTTTCCTAACCTTTAATGGAACCGTAATGAAATGCGCCTTCTTTGTGCTTGACATCGTCTCCATTTAGGCTCAGTCAGTTTCATATGGAATGACGAAGACCACACAGTTCATGAGCAAGACACAGGCAGATTATTAAGCTCCGTGAGCAATTTTAGTTTTTCTAAAAGTACCCGTTAATCAATCACGATTTTATCACGAAGATATGTTACACTGAAAAGGAAGAATCTGCACGCAGTTTTGATTGATTTCATACATTTAGCGATAAAATCAACATAAACCAGAATTTAAAACCCAATTTGTTTTCTATTCATGTATCTAGCTCGCACACAGTGATCAAAACAATTTATTTTTAGTGTGTGTGTGTGTCTGAGTGTGAGTGAGTGTGTGTGTGTAGGTTGTGTAGTTTGTCTTTGGTCATCTCTTCTCAAATGAAAAGCAGCATGAGGTGCTTCACTGGACTGGTCTCATATTAAAAAGCATATTGAGTACAGGTCCAGAACTGTACATTTATCAGTCACATGGAGTGTTGAGCACTTTTATTCCTGAAGCCTTCCTAAATTGGTCCCTAAAAACTGGCCAGTTTAAGTAGATTGTATGTCTTTCTGGATGTCTTTCAGATGACCAAATTAGCATGCAGGATCTTTGACCTATCTGTGTCTATTCTGTTGAACCCATAGGAAAAGATGGTCTTGATAAGTGTTTGTTTACACAACTCGTTGCCGGGATGCAAACGTTCTGTGCCAGGTAACGCAGCAAGGTTGCTATCGTTCAGGCTTCACTTTTACTCAGCACTTCATATTGGGATGTTAGCCACTCCCTTATCACGGCTCTTCACTGCGCCTTATGCACTGCCTCTGATAAAATCCTTGCATGTAATAAACAGAAAATGTTTGGACCAAGGTGGGTCTTCATCGGAGCTCACACCAGTATGCTGACATACACAAACATACAACCTCTGCAAATCACCTGTCATGTATGTGATTACAAAGAGACGGATATTATATATAAAATATTAAATACTACAAAACATTTAATTCTGAATATAAGCATTAAATAACACTGAATTATAATGTATGTCACTGTGTGGGTTAGAAAGAGAAAAACAGAAAAAAGATGTAACATTCTAATGTCTATGGTATAGTTAGGTTATTTGTCTTTCAGGTGCATACATGATTATGAGGCAATATGCAGACAAATTCTGTTTCTGCTTTCCATTGATAATTCCACTACATCTTAACTGAGCTGTTGACAGTTCCCTTTGTGTGATTTACACACAGTCTTCAGACCTGTACCACTAGGACTGCAACACTATTAACCTGTGCATAAAGTGCTTTTGTTTGGTCTTTGTGTTCTCTGTTGGGCGGATCAGCTACAACAAAGCTGATCTTTCATAGGTGTTGTCCTCAACTCAGGCATGACTGATTAAGAAACAAACAAACAAAATAACCCTCTAATTTATCTGTAGCTCAGTTTAACTTTTTCTTAACCATCATTATGCAGCAATGAACAAAACAAATGGAGTTCACAGTTTGTGCTGTTTCAATTCTGGAGAAATAAACACTAATTTCCTGTACTATTTACATGGAAATTACATTTACACAGAAATAACCCAGATACAGTCAATCTAAACAAAAATACATTTTTTTCCGAACCACACATTGGAGCATTGTAATTCTGCACTAACTTTACATTGCTATGAGAGAAAGGTTGAAAAAAGAATGTAAAGAAAGCTGCAATATATATATATATATATATATATATATATATATATATATATATATATATATATGTGTGTGTGTGTGTGTGTGTGTGTGTGTGTGTGTGTTTGTGTTTGTGTGTTTATATAAATGTCAGTTACACATCAGCCTTGAGCAAGAACATTGTAGTATTCTTAACTTGCTCATATTTCTTTTTGTATGAAAGGGTTCTAGCTACGACTTTGCCACGTCAAATCCTGAAAAAGCTCGTATATTCCAAAAGATCAGAAATGACCCGTGTAAACACAATGAATGCCACCTCTTCTAAATGAGCCCAAGTTTATGAGAAATGCAAGTTAGAATAATTAACACAAACGCTGAATAAGGCTACGTGTCCCACCAAATTTGTCCACCATTCTTATGTATAAAGCAGCACCCCAGAGCAAAAGTTACGACTGCGTAAAATGTTAAGACTGAACTCCTGCCTGGAGAGATCAGTAAATAATAACACATAAGTTTAGCATTGTCAGTAGTGGAATTGAGAATCAAGTTAACGCCAAGAAGTAGGAAAAATAACTTCCAGCGTTGTTAGCATTGTGTTACTCTAGGTCTGAGCCGTCATTGAAATAAAGATAAAATGGTTTTATATGAAATTGCTCAGTCACTCATTATCTAAGTCGCTTATCCTAATTAGGGTCGCGGGGGGTGCTGGAGCCTGCCCAAGCGCTCATAGGGCAAAAGGCAGGGAAACACCCTGGACAGGTCACCAGTCCATCGCAGGGAAGATACACACTCACATTCATACCTAGGGGCAATTTAGTGTCTACAGTTTGCCTAACCTGCATGTCTTTGGACTGTAGGAGGAAACCCATGCAGACACAGGTAGAACATGCAAACTCCACATAGAAAGGACCCTGGCTGGGAATCGGACCCTGTGAGGCAACAGCGCTACCCACTGTGCCACTGATAGGTGAGGTGTCAAAGCTTTACAGAGCAAGGAACCATTTCCAATGGGGCAATATTTGCTTGAAGTAACCACTGGGATTTGAACCCAGGATTGCCTATTTTTGAGACAGGCATGTTAACCAACTGAACCACAGCATCTGACCAATATGCAAATGCACTGAAAAAAATTCAAGGCTACTGAGTATATAAATGGCAGGCTACGTGAATGTTACCTAAATGACATTTCATGTGCCATGTTCTAAAACATAAGTGTAGTATAAGGTAAAACTCTGCACATGAAAGGCACATCCCTGGCTTTGATTGGCATATCTCCCACAGTTTCCTGAAACATCATTTAATATGTCTTAAATTAGACAAAGTGCTGATAACATTATGAAACATCGACTAGGTTTCAGTGTCCATTTAGAGCTACACTAAAACTGAAGCTACGGCTGCAAATGTACCCTCAGTCTGTTCACCAGATCAGTTCAGTTCACACAGTCTTAAGTCTTAAGTCTTAAATCTATGTAGTAAAAATAAAACAGTTTAAGATCACTGTGCATATTGGCCTCATTATCGTCTTAGATTTTGTACATTGTCATATTTTGTCTGAGATCCTAGCTTGTACTCTGTCAAATGAAAAGTTTTGTCCAGCAGGACCTGAAGCTGGGCTTGCAGCTGAATACCGGGCAAAATCTGGTGAAAGACAAAACTGTAAAAAAAAGTTTGAAAGTGCCCTGAGGTGAAATCATCAGGAAAACCAGGAGGTGAAGCAGGGCAGAGGATGGATATGGGCTCGGGGTAGATTTGGGGACCTGGAGCAGGATACAACTTAGTTTGAACACAGATGGAGTCAGTGCCTTCATCATCTTCACTCTCCACCACTCCATGAAATGTAATGACTTTGTAAATCCTTGTGACATCTCAGTGCTGTCAAAACAGAGATGACAAACACTGCTTTAGATAGCAGTAATCGTTCATGATAAATTAAATTCATTACAGCTCACACAGTCCTTTTCCCACCAGTATCCTGGACCAAGCCTTAACTGGAATTCCAATTAAACGCCATGGTGACGACACAGTCTTCTGACTGTATTACGTCACTCTCAGAATGTCCCTGTAAAGATGTTCAGAGAAAGAACACAGAGCAACACTCTTCCCTGTGGAAGTCCTTCAAGGGCAATACAGAGATTGAAGAGTATAAAGAGTAACACTCAAAAGACAACAGAACCAGTCAAACTAAGTCAGAAAGTTTGTGTTTTTCCCAGTGACCTCCTGCAGTATAGCAAAGCACTGGGGAGCAGGATATAAAAGATAATCGATGGTGTTAAAGTTTTCATGCCTCTGTGCTGACAACTTCTGCAGTCAGTGTGAACTACTTCCAAAACTAAAATCCACCAGCATTTGCTCACAATTCCTGTAATAAGGTCCAGGTGGTGTTGTTTTAGATCAGCAAACTGTAGAAACACACAAAAGTAGAAGAAAAATCCCAGACATGTCATGCCTACATTTAAGAGAAACTAAACATATCCAGAAAGTAAAGTCTTGGAAACCTACAGATGAATCGCTGCCATAAAAGCAACACGATAACCTGAAGCACTGTGCCCAAACAATCCCATAGCTGTTGAAATAAAATTTAGAAATTTTCATGCTAATACTGACACCTGTCGTTGATCTCCATACTTCTCCACTGCCTGCTGGGTAACATCTGAGCAGCTCGAAGATTTTACTGAAAAATTCAGTGGAACATACCTGTGAACGGTCTTCAGTATGAGGAACCAAGTCCGCCTTTGACAACCACTCCCAGGTACCCACACAGCTTAGTCTGTCTTCACAACCGGAACACGACCTTTACCAACCTTTGCTGAATTGACCGAAAGTAAGTGCCATTCAGAGGGTAAAATCTTCTCAATTAACAATGACAGTTTTGTTCAGACTGCTGTTAAACAGGTGCTCCCCACACTGTAAATAAGTTGTGGTCCAAGATCTTAAGGGTCACTCTGAGGATCACCTGTCAGGCTTCTAAATGGTTCCACTACTTCTCCATTTGCTTGTGTGACAAACAGGCTGCTGTTTGTGTGCGTGATCCAGGGATACCACAGTATGTCTCCACACCGACGAAGAGTTTACTCTCCAACTCCTGTTCTTGATTATGATGGACCTAGGCAGGGAAACCAAATTTAAGCACGAAATCTATGACAAGCTTCTCTGCAGCTGTCTTTGCTGCTTTGTTGGTACATGCATATGCTTGGACAAAGAAGTGCGAAGTGATTTATCCCAACGAAGATGTATTCAAGTTAACAAGATGCAAGAAGTCTATTGGTACCATTTCAAAGGGATACCTGGTAACTATGCACTTCAGTGGTGCTCTTGTAGGTCTACTGGGATGCATGTGTTTCATCTGCACACCTTTATCACATAGTGCTCCATATCTCTGCATATGAGGACTTTAGAATTGGTTTCCAATGAGTTTCAGTCTTAGCTCAGTTCTGTGCCATATTTCATCTTGTAGCTCCTTGAATAGTAACTGATAGAACATTCTGGGTAACAGCAGTTAGTTTGGCCCCACCAGTTTCCTATGCATTTTTATAGCAAAATTATCTCCAACTCACATCCCTATTTTAAGTCGTGCTCTCATAAGTTATACAAACTCTTAAGTCATACAAACTCTCTTTATATATTTTTGATTAATTTTCTGTTTCCCTCCTCATCATGTTCAGCATTCTCTGAACATTATTCTTATTAATCTCCACATCTCTGGTGGCTCTTTAAGGACTTCCATAGTAACAAAAATTGTAGGTTTCCAAGACTTTACTCTCTGGATATGTTTGGTTTCTCTTAAATGAAGGAATGACATGTCTGGGATTTTTCTTCTACTTTTGTGTGTTTCCACAGTTTGCTGATCTAAAACAACACCACCTGGACCTTATTACAGGAGTTGTGAGCAAATGCTGGTGGATTTTAGTTTTGGAAGTAGTTCACACTGACTGCAGAAGTTGTCAGCACAGAGGCATGAAAACTTTAACACCATCGATTATCTTTTATATCCTGCTCCCCAGTGCTTTGCTATACTGCAGGAGGTCACTGGGAAAAAGACAAACTTTCTGACTTAGTTTGACTGGTTCTGTTGTCTTCTGAGTGTTACTCTTTATACTCTTCAATCTCTGTATTGCTCTTTAAGGACTTCCACAGGGAAGAGTGTTGCTCTGTGTTCTTTCTCTGAACATCTTTACAGGGACATTCTGAGAGTGACGTAATACAGTCAGAAGACTGTGTCGTCACCATGGCGTTTAATTGGAATTCCAGTTAAGGCTTGGTCCAGGATACTGGTGGGAAAAGGACTGTGCGAGCTGTAATGAATTTTATTTATCATGAACGATTACTGCTATCTAAAGCAGTGTGTTTGTCATTTCATTAGGCCTGAGATGGAGTGATGAGGAATGAAGATGATGAAGAGACAGACTCCGTGCATTTTCCAGCCGAGCTGAACCTTGCCACAAGTCCTCCTTCCAGGCTTAACCCGGGACCGTCTACAGACCTTGCCTTGAGCCACATTCTGCCTCAGCAGTAGGTTCTGCTCAGTTTCTCCCTGAAGCATGTTCCCAAGTGCTTCACCAGACTTTGTCCAAGGTCTCGCTTCAACTCAGACTGATCAGACCTCCAAATTCTTACTAGAGAATGCAGAATAATATGTCAGACAAACATATGAAAAAGAATGAAGACAAACTAAACTAATCCCTCCCGAGCAATAAGTGTAGGACTCTCATAAATTCAGTTTTTTGAATAAAAAACTTATGGCCTTGTGAACTGTAGCTCTAATCTGGTCAATAGCATCAAGGTATGTTTGTAACAGTAGGTTTAGTTTTTGTGTTGCAGACATGGACACTGAAACTTGCTCAATATATTTCATAGTATTTGCAGTATTTTGTCTTATTAATGACAACATTTAGTATATTTCTGGAGACTGGGGAAATGTCACTCAAGACCAGGGTCGTGCCCTCCAAGCAGTGAACCTTATCCTGCAAAACTTTTTTTTTTACATTCAGTGAGAATGTTTACTATTCTCTTGAAGGTGTGCTGGTTTGTACTAGAATTTTCTGATCTCTGTGAGGTTTAATACAGCAGAACTTCTCTGATGTAGAGAGCAACTCAACCTCATGCTTTCTTTTAATCCATTTTTCTTCTTTTCTATCAGATTTGAATGTAAAATGCCTAGATCCAAAACTTTGCCAGTATGGCTTTACCCAGCTAAACAGACATTTGCGCTATTTCATCCATCCTAAGGATCAAACTACATTTCAGCACATTAATGATTTGCTTCTTCAGTAGGTTCAAACTCCTACAAACATTGTCTGAATTTTCACTGAGAATTACACACCATTTCAATTCTGGTTGACATTTTCACAGAGACCTACACACAATTGTTGTTCAGGTTGACATTTTCCAAACAATGTAATTCAAACAAATCCTTTTGTTTTCTAGATCTCTCACCTTAATGTTGTTGGACGTTCTATTTGAACTGGTTTTACATGGGATCCTTAAATGAACAAGGTTGCCCCTGAGAACTGTAAAAGAAGAGGTATTTTCAGGTTTTACTAATTTTTTTCCCTCAATTTCTAGGATTCACAGATATTAAAACCTTGCTCACATCCTCTGGCGTTAATGTTATTCTCCATCATGCCCTTCAGTGATTATCAAGCAGCACAGAACAGAGAGTTAAATGTCGGAG
Organism: Chanos chanos; assembly: GCF_902362185.1. Classification (NCBI taxonomy): domain Eukaryota; kingdom Metazoa; phylum Chordata; class Actinopteri; order Gonorynchiformes; family Chanidae; genus Chanos; species Chanos chanos. Next base: position 38,533,392 of record NC_044495.1, on the reverse strand, counting down.
TTGTAGGTCAGATGCCATTGCCTCATCTGAGGCACATAAAACCTGGCATTGTTCACCAGTGTTACTGGCATACTGGCTGACTTAGGTTTTGTTTTGAAAATGATTGTGGATAACACAGATACCATCTGGGATGTCTTGTAAGAACTTAAAACATGTTCTTTTGTGTCACCAGGAAGAGATAGGTGAGTTTTTAGACAACATTTTTATGCAGTGGAAGTGTGTTCAGTAACTCAAAGACTCTGGCCCCTGGAGTGTACAGCTTTGTAGACCACAAATATTGACCAGCTACGGTCAGGAGAGGACTGTTTGGCTGGCCCAAAACACCTCAACAAGAACATCAGCCTGAAACCACCTCTCTCCTCAGTCCTCCATAAGTCACATACCTCCCGTCTTCCAGGCTTTATCTCACATTCACCCTCTTCTGTTGCTTTTTATTTTTTACAGATAAAGAATTCAGCACTATCAACAGTGTGCTTTGTCATCAGCTGATTTAGCTGAGTGTTAGTGCTTAGCTAGAAAAATTGGTTTGTGGTTCAGTTCTGAGCATTACATATGATACCATCCCCAAAGAAGTTGTTTTTTTTTTTTTCATTTTTCCCACAACAACGTCATGGTTCTGCATGTCTAGTAGTCTAGTATTACTCTTTTTCAAATTTACAGAAGCAGTGCAAATTTACTAAACTACAGCAAATCTGCTTTGTTGGACTGTTTTCCAAAGTAAGATGCTCTATATTTCTTTAGCTGAGGCAAATGTGCTAGGGGGGGGGAAAAAAAACACTGTTCTTCATCTGTATTGCAACATAAGAAACTAGAGGAGATGTCAACTTGAAAGTGGGCTTTGTGTCCTAATAAAGCACTTTTAAGGTTTCCAGTCTTCCACTTTTGTGGGTATGTGTGTGTGTGAAAGCGAGACAGAGGGAACACAGAAAAAGACAGTAAGACTCCAGCTGTGTTTTGGTTCAGACGAGCCGTAGCATAGCGTCTGGAGGACACTGACGGATAACAGAGATGACTCCAAGCAGACACAGACACAGACATTTTCCTCCAGAGAGCTCCAGTGCAGCAAATGCACAGCCAACCGCAAACGCTCCTGGCCCAAAGGAACGTGCCCGTGAGGGTAGCCAGCTGAGTACAATAAACACCCTGTCTGTGTTCTACCCAGGGGCTGAGCAGTGAATGCACACAAACACGTACCTCAATGTCTTACAGACAACATTGTACACATTGTCAAAGAAGATAACAATCGTCCCCTCATGCCACCATAGGGAGAGAATTCTGCATGGCTTCCTTTGCTTCAGTCGACTATACCGCTAGAATATACAGCTAGAACTTTTTGAATATACTGCAGTGCTCTCGATCACTAGGTAGCAGATCAGAGATTGCTATGAGACTTTTGTGACTAATACAGCACCTTATGATTTGAGCAGGTCTGTTTCCAAATCTGGCTAATATGTGCTCAAGTTGGCTAATATGTTTAAGTTAGCTTGCAAGCAACCAAAATGTATTCAAGTCTACTGGCTGCTTTGCCACAACTGTATGGTGAGCATATTTTGGTTTTCAAAAAAGAGGGGGGGGGGGGTGCATTTCCCTCCTTATTTAGTATATGTGTATAAGTGTATATGTCACTTTTGGTTCCTGTCGTTGCTCATGTAAGGCTGATGCTTTGCAATGCTATGTGAAACTGCATCTGCCGCAATACATAGCCGGCTAGTCTTTAATAAGACAAATGACTGATAGCATAATAACAGTGGCAAGATGACCCTATTTTTTTCCATTCAAGTTTTGGTGGCACCACGGATTTTAAGGTCTCTTGGCTGTCACTGCGGTGTTAACAGTAATAAATAAGATCCGGTCTAACTAATGTTTATGGCATGATAGTGTACATGACCGTCCATTGGTGGCGTGCGAGAGGGCGGGACCTAAAGGAAAAGGTCAAAGCAATGCAAATGCACACACAATGAATGGCGACTGTGGAAAGCAAAAGTCAAATCCCGGACATTTCTGGCGATTTAGAAATCCCGGCCGGACGCATTTTTTTAGGTCCGAAAAAGAGGACATGTCCGGGAAAAAAGAGGACGTATGGTCACCCTACACAACTGTATCGAAAGATTTTTAGTTTTTGTAGCTAACATTAACAGCACCGTACATTGGATCTGGTGAGTTGACTCACAGCTAGACTGTACAGCTACAAGAATTCCCCTAGAAAGTAATTCTTTATCTTGCTAAGTAGATATTTTAGCTCATTTGTCATCTAAAACACGCATTACCAGGCTCTCTCTGAAAAGGATACTGTTTTCAGTTATATTGTCTCGTAAGAGCGATGATTGATGTAATACAAAAATACGCTGTTTTTGCGATACTAGAGCTGGTTTTGAATTTATTGTCATGATTTGGCCTAAGACCTCTGGGCAGCAAAAATTCAGACCCTCTGACGTGAGCAGGTCAGTGCTTCACAACTTTTATCAAAGCATTTTAGTCGGCATACTGATTAGTGCACCAGTTTGTTGAGTAAAGAATGAAATGAGGGTAGATATTAGCCTAAATAAATTAGTTTAAAAGGCAGGCTATGCATATATGTCAATTTTTCTAAATTCATTTCAAGCATTTATTTAATTGCTAGATAGTCAGTTAATTAATAGTTCATTATTTTATTATTAAATTTATTTAATTTTTGTGACGTTTGACCATCTTTCTGAGAAACAGCCCTACTCTCCTCATCCATAAAAATTATCCATGTTGCCTGTACCTGTATCATATCACCACATGAGGGCAGCATATAGCTGTCTATACCCTGTGTGCCAATGCTTTGTAAAAAGGAGCGCTGTGGATACCTTTTTTCCATACCTTTCTATAAGCCTTGCTACTTACCTCCATTAGGATAGAATGACACCTTAATGAAATGTCTGATAGCATTTTATGCAGCATGGTGTGAATCAAGATATCCAGTCTATCCCCATCTATCACTTCAGTCTTTCTCAGGTTTTGATGGAAAAGTTGCTGTTATTTTCCATAGGAAGATGAACTGTCACTACACAAACAGGTTTTACTTGGTAGGTTGCTTTGAGGGGGAAGAACAAGGCTATTATTGTTGGATTTGTGTGATCTTTGGAAATCCATCATTGACAACATTCAACAACTTATCCACCACTCCCGTTATCTTTCTTTTGCAGTTTCATTGTGCTTACACAATGACAATAAAGTTCTTGAATCATGAATCTTCTTGAATCTTTATGAAGCTCAAAGCTCCAAACAGCCACACTCCACGCTTCAGTGATTATCATGCGTTGACTCTTGATGCTTTTAACAAACTGCACAGTTTGTGTTTACAGAGGCTCTTTAGTTTGGCCTAGCTGACCATCCATCAGCCAACCTGTCAGCTTGTGTGTGACAACAGAGACCCACACACACAGAAAGCTTTCAGTTCCAATCTGCTGTTTTAGTGCATATGTGCCAGAGATGTATGTCTGAAATAAACATTACTTCTTAAGCTGGCAGTAACAGTAGTTATGAATTCTTGGTCAAAATCCCTCAATGTGTTGTTTTTCTTGTGCACTTTTTTTAAAATCTTTGATGTGTCCCAAATGACAGTTTATACTAAAAAAAAACAAAACAAAACAGAAAAACACAAGATGGCTCCTTTTTGGTACAAAAGGCAAATTTACCAGTAGTATGACTCTCAATGTTCCTGAACTTCTAACACGTGGTGCTGTCTCAGTAGTCACAGTCGTGGAATAAGGTCACATCAGTTAACGGCTTTGTCAAATGCAGTGTGTTGTAATGACATAACGATGGTCCGCCCTGTTTTATGACAGAATGACACCTTAATGAAATGTCTGATAGCATTTTATGCAGCATGGTGTGAATCAAGATATCCTGTCTATCCCTGTCTATCCCTTCAGTCTTTCTCAGATTTTGATGGAAAAGTTGCTGTTATTTTCCATAGGAAGATGAACTACCACTTCTTTCCCTGTTTCTGCCAAAAAAAAGAACAGCATATCAACACTGCATACTTCTGTTTTCGTGGGCTTTTGTGTTGAGATGCGCCTCTGTGATTCGTGGTTATTCACTAATGGATCAGGACAGCATTTGCAGGCAGTGCAAACCACTCGACATTTGGACGTGTTATTCTTTATACACATGTCAGATGTGTTTTGTGAAACACTCAAAGGGCGATCTCGGTCACCTTAGGGAAGGTTGACTACTTTGTTAGTTGTTGTTTTTTTTAAACCTAGGCTTGAAGATGGCAAGAGGGGCTCTTCATAATCATCTTCTTGACTACGAGTATTTAAATCGTATTTTTCATGCATCCCGTACAAACGCGGCCGCCTCCAAAGCTCGCACATTTTGACGAAACCTCCCCATCTTACAACGTCAGTGTTTAATGACAGTCGAAATAGTTGAAGCCGGATTAAAAGAGACAGTAGGGGTCAGGAGATGACATGAGGCTTTTGTAGGGGAGATTGAGGTCTAAATAAGATCTCAGACAGAGAGAACATGATGTACAGAGTCTTCTCTCACTCAGTCAGGCCTCCAGGAAATGTCACTCACGGCACCAGGACAAGGTTGTGGCAAGGCCGCAAGGAGAGTCATAGATCAATACTCCATTTGCTGAACGAGATTTGGCTTTACACACTGCTATCAAAACCCATCAGATATCGTGAAAAAAAGAAACAGTTTGCTGAAAAAAAAAAACTCTGCAATTTTCTGAGAACACAAGAGGTTGTGAAAGAGGGCAAAGCCTATTTAAAGAGTAAGGACACGATTCACACAGTTAGACGTCACATGGTCACCTCACATTATCTTATCTTGAACAAGTCAGAAATTATTCACAACTTGTATCCTCACAACGGGTCAAAAATTCAAGAGTTATCTTGACCTTTTTGATTTTGAAAGCCATCAAGTGTGAATGGCCTTTCAGTCTTTGTTAGAATCATAAGTCCATGATATTAACAAAAGACTAAAATTGTATGTTCCACTCTTTACTATATCATGGTCTAACGACTAAAACAGTATTTACAAGGGGAAGAAAATCTATTCATAGTAATGGAGAGAGCCCTACCACTAAATCTATCTGTCAAAATCTTCATGCACTTGTTTTTGAAAAGACTCAAACATTTTTGAAGTCAAGGTTTCTGTCTGATTGGAGGATGTTGTGCGTCAGAGAAAACTATTCGGAGGCACTCACCTTGACAAGTGGTTATTAGAGATGTCTTTGCAGTGGTTGTCCAACATTTAAAAGAAAGACAGAAAAAATTCATTTTTTTTTATCTGTTTGTTCAGATATACCCAAGCCAGCCCAGTAGATAGCACAAAACCAGAAGATAGGTAGAGTGATGCAGAATTAATGGAAATTTATATGGGAGATTATCTAGAGAGAATCATCTTACCCATAGTAAAGGTAATGCTTATGCTTCACCCAGGCCTTTCTTACTCTCTTCTTAGCAACAGTCAACTACACAGATTTAATTATGCATACTTGAGGATGGATGATTCCAGAAAACAGTCAAAAGCAGGTAGGAGGATATTGTGGATGATGCAGATTCTCAAATCAGTTTTAAGTACTCTGAATGAAAACTACTACTTTAAAACAGGAACGGGTCTACACTATATGTGGGAAAACTTTACTGCTGTATTTTAATATGGCTACAAAACTTGTTCATGTTTTCTTTAAAAGATAGCAACTAACATTTCCCTGAACAGAGTGAAACCAAATGAAGCATGCAATTGCATCACTTTCATTAATCCATCTCAGTCCAAAGTCATCATTTTGAGGCTGCATGGGGTTTCCTGTTTCAGTGGGGTACACTGAACAAAATAACACATGTACAACCCATTTGACATCCAGGGAACATAAACAACTCACTAATAAAAAGAAAGAGATGCTTATTAACGTACATAGATCAGACAATAGATTTATGAAAAAAGTAATAACAATTTTGACCTCACCAATTGCCACTTAAACTGTAAACCAGTCTAAACTGCAAAAAAAGTAGAGAACTCAAGATCATCTTTTTGCAGTGAACAGCGAAGAAGATGGTTTGGGAGGCAAAGTAAAAAAAAAAAAAAAAAAAGGATTGGCTAATATGAGAGAAACACGAAACTTGTTTTTATCTTGGGGTCACCAAGTAAAGATCTGCATGTCATCGTCATCTTCAATGAAAAGACGTTGTCTGAGGGAGCTCGCAGGAAAAGAGCATTGAGAGAAACTATTGCAGCACGGAAACCCTCTGTGTTTACTATAACCCCCGAAGACAGAGTCACTGCTGTGACAAATAAAACCAGACCACGTCATTTTCATGTGGAAAGTTTCGTTTTTTATTGTTACTAAAGAAGAATAAACAGCCAGCCACCACACAAACAGGGCGGGAGAGGGAGGGACAGATAGCGACGGGGAAGAAGAGTAGATCCCTTTTGATTATATCTCCCCCTCATAGCTTTAAGGGCGTTGAGATCTTGCATAACTACCCAAATAAAGAAAGGAGCCCTTCAGGATTCTGCTTACCTAGCCAGGTTTATTTTAACTAAAAAAAAGACACAAAATGAATATATACACCTTACACTCTGTAAGTGGAAAATAAAAAATCATATCAAAACGACAAATTAACTAACACACACACACTCAATATTTATATTTATATATTTACAAATGTTAAGTAAAAGAAAACAGTAGTCTCTGTGATGAGTGTGGGAGCCAAAGAGAATGACTTGGACACCTCCATATAAAATGTCAGACACACAGACAGAAGCACATACCAGACAACACCTATAAAACACTTGCAACACAAGCACAGAACATGAGCACCAGGACAGAGAGAAGGAAAAACACAAGACACTAAACAGGAGGAAAGCACAGCAAAACACAGCTATATATGCATGTGTAAAGCATAGGGCATGGGGAGGGCTTCTTCTTTTTTTTCTCTCTCTCTCTCTGTCTTGGCCCATGTTTGGACAAAGACGTGGCTTCAGTGATCATTTAGCAAGAAGCCCTTTAGTTGTGTGTCTCAGAAATAGAACCTCATTTTTGCAGGCTTTGGTTTCAAAACGTCGAGTTCATCCGTAGTCGAGACCCCTCAGGTTACAATTTGAAACAACGACGTGCATATAGACACGGCCAACTGCGTGAAAACCCAAAACTGTATAAAAAAGAATAAGGTTAACACACAGAAAGTAAGTTTCATGACTTTTCTAAAGTTTTATGGGGCAGTGTATCAGATTTGGGTTAAAGACCAGCAGAGGCTTTTGGGTTAGCGGCATTAGATTTTGCTTACACACACATACGAGTTATTTTAGGTTAGGTACGTGATGGAACTGTTTAAAATAAGCTGCCGTATGCGCCGATTTATTTTTTTCTCTCTTTTAAAGCTCGTAAATCAATAAAACATACTCTCACATTCAGCACAGCAGCTCACAACTCTTGTGTCATGGCCAGTGAGAAATGGTGTCATAGTTGAGATGGAGTACTAGGTAACTGGAGAGAGTTAGCTGGGACTATCACAAATCATTTCGTTAACAGGGAACAGCTCTAATATACAGAGTGCAATTGGATGCCAAGAACCTTACTGAAGTAACAGAAAAGCACACCACATGAAAACCGATGTCATACACAAATCCAGGATTCTGTATCAGTTTGTGTGTGTGTGTGTGTGTGTGTGTGTGTGTATGTGTGTGTGTATTTTGTGTACACATTATTTTCTCTTAATTTATTTTATGACAACAAGTAAACTCGGTGAATTGCTCCTTGTAGTTTTCCTGAGGTGTACAACATGCAGGCAGGAATTTTGCTCTGTCAGTTTGTGAACGATCTGTTTACAAACTAAAACTAGCGAACTAGCTGCTGGCTTTACTCCTTTGCTCATGCTTTTCGGTGAGCTGCCTGTGCGACGGAGGTGGTCAATGATCTCATGTGATGTGAAGGTGAAAATGTAAGTAGGTTAGTCATCTCAAACTGTCAGACTGGAGCCATTTAACTCTGACAATAGCTGCGCATCAGTGGGATACATAAAGATCACGGATAAAGGCTAAAAAAATAAATAAATAAAACAAGTACAAAACACAAGTGAATTGATTGGCAGATGAAGGGAGGGGGGTGGAATACTCCCCCTCTATGGAAGAGCATTAGGGTCACCTAGAGAGAAAAAAAAATGTAAGAGAGAGAAAAAACGACTGCTATTCAGGATTAAACTCGAAATTACACTTTAGTGTTCAAAATTTCGAATTCAGTCTCAACATTTCGACTTTATTTTTGAAATACAAGTTCGACTTTATTCTCAATATTCAATTTCAACTTAATTTTCAATTTCAACTTAATATTCAGCTTCTCTGTAGGCAGCCCTAATATTCTTCTGTATCTCTACATGAGATGCAATTTTATTCTCCTCTTTGTGCAGCAAAATGACTTGTTTACTAACAGTCTTTCATTGTTTGTCATTGATCAGGGCCACAGCCCCACCAGAATTAAAACTGGTTTCCTAAAGCAATGTTCTTCTGTTTGTACAGTACATCCTTGGGCTGCATTAAAACCTCTTTAAATTATACATGAACCTGCTTTTTGACAATGTCTGTTGTAAAAATGCTGTACAGATAAAAACTTAATTGGATTGAGGAGATGGTTTAGACTCAAACTGTCGCAAAGTCAGTTAAAGTCTTTTAAAACAGATCATAAATGGATTTAGCAAAAAATGTGTGGTCGTAAAAGTCTTTATTTTGTGTAGAATATTCTTTTAAGGTAAATAATCTTTTTTTTTTTTCTTTACAGAAACTAACTTCCCAGGAATGAACAATATCTTGTTGTTGAACTTTATGGAAAGCAGTTTATGAAAGCAAATGTTCTGAAGGAAAGCTTTATGAAGAAAGCAACAGTAGTAACAGTTCTCAAGGCCAGACCCATACAGGTCAGTTCATGAAGAGTCAGTATTTTGGCAGATTTCCATAAGAACTCTATTAGTGAGTGCTGAAGGTATTAAAACAAAGATGTGGACACACTATAAAGCCTTTTTTTTCTTTACAATTGGCCATTTACTGGGTCACATGCAACCAGAGCATGCATGCTCACTAGTTGCTCAGAGGTGAGACTTCTGCCTTCTGCTTGTCCCCTGTTGAAAAGAAGAAGTGACACCATGTGGTTGTGGCATTTCTGTGTCTTTCTTAATCTGATTGGTTGTTATTGCGGTCATACCATTTGAGCTATATTCATGTGGGGAACCAGTGGGCAGACTGTGCTGGCACCAGTTAATGTACTCTAGTTTAGTAGATAAAGCAGGCACATCATTTTACTGGAAGCCAAATGGTAACCAAGGCAATAGCAACCTCATTTTAGAGATAAGTACTGAGGGCTGCTGCATCCTTTAAGTTGTTTCTGCCTTGTGTGTGTGTGTGTGTGTGTGTGTGTGTGTGTGCGCGTGTGTGTGTGTTTGTGTGTGTGTGTGTGTGTGTGTGCGTGCGTGTGTGCACACATCCTGCTGTAGAGATAAAGATGAACCAGGGACACATACTATGTCATTTCTCATACTTAATGAATATAATGAGTATGTACTTTTCCCTATAACAGAAATAGACATGTTAATGGTTAATTAGTGTCCAGCTGTCAACTTCTAATTACTTTATCCACTCTTTTCTGGGGCCTCAGAGACTCATCCATCAAACATTTGAAACACAGAAGACAATAAAGAGCTTCTAGTGTGGCCACCAGGAAGCTACCAGATCAGTTTTAGATTGGTCCTAAAATTTTATGAATACATCATATCATTCATATTTCATGATATGGCTCAAACTATGACATATGTTTTACATTGCATTTGTAGGTTTATGAAACCTCAGGGAAATGGCAATTCTTGATTGTAACCATTACCAGCTTGTGTATTTTGTCTAACCTCTGCTCGCCTTGAAAGTCAGTGCATTATTCTTACAGACACCCTGTAATTACCAGAGAGGTCAAATGTCACAAGCACTCCATCTTTAGCATGGGTCAGAGGTTGTATCTGTGTTGGTAAAGGTAAGGAAACAGCAGATCTTAAATCACTTCTGCAATGTTTCACTTAAACTGATCAGAGCAAGTGCAGTTGACAAGATTTACTGAGACATCTTTAATTTGTGAAAAATTTGAAGATCAATTACACGTTTGTCCTCATAATACAGTTCTGAATTACATTTTTGTCCTCATAACCATTCATTCACAAGGTGTTCGATGTCATAGCACAAACTAGACAGTCAAAATACACACACACACACACACACACACACACACACACACACACTCCTCCTATGTATGGGCAGGTTTCAGGACAATAGAGCAGTGCCAGCAAGACCAGTGTCTCCCTCAACCAATTATCTGAGCCTGCTTACAGTCAATACGTCTTTGAGGGGTGGACCCCAGGCAAGCTGCTGCTGTTGTTTTTGTGTCCCAAAAGGGAGACCGAGTAATGTCCAGAGAGTTGAGGGTGCAAGGAACCCATTGCCTTCTTTGAAATTAGAATTTATTGATTCATCTCCTTTCGAAAAATGGATTTGCACTCTTAATCATTCTGTGGAAGGTCAGCTGACGGTCATCTGTTCAGGATTATGGGTTCTACTGTACGTTAGAAATCAATCAAATAGGTCAGACAAAATGGCGGGGATGATAAAATGATAACTACGTTAAACTGTGCATTATTATAGATAAGGTAACATCAAGCATTTACATGCTTTGACTGTTCCTAGGATTTTATTCGGAAATTGGTCTTTGTTCAGGATGAAATGCAATTTACGTGTATGCAAGCTGGACATAATTGCACTTTTCAACAATGGGTCTTTCTTGTCAAACCCTACAGTGCCCCAAAGAGGTTTCCATATGTTGGAGAACATAATTAGTGTGTGTGGTCTGAAATTGAACATTTTGAATGCAGTGGTCTGAATGCAATATTTGTGTTATTGCTTGAAAGCTCTCTGGTGCTCGTAATTAAACAAACACAATAGTATATATTTTTGTCCCCTTAAGACATCAACAGGTAAAAGAGCAGGAGAGGATCTTCCAAAGGGACTGAGCGCATCCAAAAAGTAAAAGCGTGGAGCGCTTCATTCGCAGGCTGAAAATGGAACTGAGCAGATAATGTGTTGTTGTGAACTCACAGTAATTCAAAACACTAGAAAAAAAAAGGCTAGAACATGTATAATGGCTAAAATGCTTGAAGACATACGCAAAGCATTTCAAGCTAAGTGCTCTTCAACACAGCTCTTCCTTTTTAATGCTGCCTGAGGGAAAGCATTGTGTGTGAAAGATGTTGAATATTTCAACATTTCTGTGTTTCACTTGCTTTTTGAAGCATTGCTGGTCTCACTTTGGCGTTAGCAATTTTCTTTCAGCAAATTAAGTGGCTACGCTAACTTCATTTATGGATTTTCTCTTTAAGACAAACACAGAATTTTTTTTATGTGAAGCCTTTTGGCTATAAGGTACACATGTTACACTTCATTTAAAAGACCAAGAATGTCTCTGTGTTTGATTTGCATTCATTACAGCTCTGTTGCCAGAATGGTGGCATATCATTATAAAAGATAGAGGACAGAAGGCATAGAGCACTGAACAGACCGGTTGCCATGGAAGTGAAAACCCCCTGGAAGCACTTTCGTGCTTGTCTCCATCAACCTGTGTTCCTTACAAAAGTAATCAAAAGATAATGTACAGTCAGCAGTGAGTCTGACCATCTGGTATAAGTTCGTTTTTTTCACATCTTCATACAGATGAAACCATTTTTACATTGTTATTTTTGCAAACATAAAAAAATGTGTACTGTCAAGGAGAGAAAGAAAGAAAGAACGAGAGAGAGAGAGAGAGAGAGAGAGAAGAACCTGACAAGAAAATGGAACTAGTATGACATCAAAATTGGAACATATGGTACTTTCACAACAGGTGGTAACAGCAGGATTGTTACCCAGTTAAAATGTGTTTTGTTCCTAGACAATATTGAGGTAATAAAAGGGGAGAATTTAAATGAGTATGAATAATTCACTTTGTGTCTTGAGACAAATCTGTTTTTGTTGTTGTTGTTGTTGTTGTTTCAGCCAAAACAGTGATGCAAAACATGATGCAAATCTAAAAGTAACTTATGGTATAACAAAAACACAGCAATTCTTTTTCTTTTTTTTAAATTTCAGGTCAGGTATTCTTCCAATAAGATACTTGAAAAATAGATAGCTTCAACCAAAATGCCTTTTAAAACAACTTGTTTTCCACTGTTTATTAAATGCATCACTTCAGTCCTAACATATAATAAATGTAAAAGGTTTTCCACAGTTGAGTCTATCACATTTAAAGGAAGGAAAAGGACTTTTCTGCTTTTCATCCAATTTAGTCATAGCCATTTTCCTTGCACGTGTTCTCCCCATCACTTGTACAACCCCCAGGTTGACTGGGAGGGAGGGATGCAGACCTCCACATGTGTATACTCCTATACATGTGGAATCAAGCACTGCTCCTTTTCACCAGACTGAGGAGGACTTCTCTGGGAAGCTGTAATATGCATGTGGAGGTTCACGCTATGCTCCCCAGGTTTGTCATCTGCTAATCTAGCTCTCCAACCAACCAGTGTGAGCTGCTGTTGGTACAATGGGGAGACAGTCCTCTGCTCGACACACTGCATTTGTGTTTGTGTGGATGTGCAGCCAAGTCAGAAGCACTGTCACTGGGATTTGAACCCAGGTCTCTGGTAGACTAGCATTGTTTCCACTGTGCCACTGGAGTTGCAGTGAAGCTGCTCCTTAAAGGGAAAGTTGACCATTTTTCAAATTTTGGCTTAATGAGATGAGATCATTTTTTTCTGATACATTATTTATGTAAGCCAGTATTTGCCAATGTTTTTTTTAGTGTTTTGAAATCCAATTTTGATCTCAGTATGTGATTTTTTTTTTGGGCTGCCTGATTGGAGAAAATCTTTAAATCTGGTTTACACCAGCAGTTAGACATGCTGTTTTTACCTGCCTCCTCTGAAAGTCAGTGTGAGCAGTATTCACCAGATTACACAAAACTGGATTACACAAGACTGGATTCTCCCCATTTGACATTTTAGAAATAGTGCACTGGGAAACACAGTCACCACCAGTAATGGTAAAGTAAATGGTGTAGTAAGGAGTGTTGGTTCAAAAACCTGAGTCATACCCCGCAGTTGTTAAATGCTGCTAATGTATCACACGTTTATTAAGATGGTAAAAACTTTTCACGCTGTCTAAATGTTGGAATACAAGTACCATAGCTGTCGAAAACTTTTCAGAGACTTATTTATGTCTGAGAATAGTTAACATATGTCTTAATAGTCAAAATGGTTATTTTGCTTCAGGGTATATACCATTTAAATATCACATTTATGATCATTCAGACTGTAAAAGCATGGGAACATAAGGACATTTCTGCTTACATGTGGGTTAAATTTGCATTGGAAAAGAAGAACTTTTGTCGTGTTGCCACCACATGCGAATTGAGGATTACTGAATCAGTACTAAATCCGTATCACAAAACGGAAATCCGTTAACAGACCAACTCAATCCAGGTTTAAGGGATCACATCACGTGGACATTTACATACTCTTCTGAGGTGCGGAAGGCCTGCGCAGCACGAGTTGAACACCTTCAAGGTTCTGGTAGGGTAAAGCGTCTGCTTCCATACATCACCGCAAAAATGAAACTTAACGGAGGTCTGCGCAGACGCCCCAGATGCCACAAGCATAATGATTGGTCGCCAATGAGGGGCGGACTAGGCTACTCGTGGGACTCATTTGGAACTGGCAAAACTTTCAATTCATCGTGTTTTTGACAAGGAACATGGACTATTGGAAAACTGCGGTTGATACGTTCGCACCACAATCAGTGTAAATTAGCAAAGGACTGATGTACGAGAAGTAATATGATGATCTTGTGGGTGGCAGAAATATTTTCCATCTGCCTATTTTAACGCTGAAAAGAAGAACATTTGAACACAGACTCATAAATTTTAAAAGTTTAATTACGTATAAATTTGGCCAAGGCTGGTGTCAGTTAGCACACCAAATAAGTTGTTGCGTGTGTTTGATTATTCTGTCACTGTTTCGACATAATGCCAACGCAAAACCATGCACACACGGACGTTCTAGTAACGTTAACATAGCCAAAACGGCAGAATGTTTTGCTCACTGTAACAACCGTGAACTTCTTGTTCTTTATTCAGCTTAAGCCTCTAACTTTTTATTTACACGTGTATATGAATCTATATTCTACTTATCTGAAGTGTCTTTAGAGGGCGAAATTTTCAAATGTCTCCCAGTGATCGGTTGGGATTACAGTACTGAAGTCTAAACTCAGAATACAGAGTTACGTCCCACATGCAAGAATCATATTTCAACAGGCCTCACTATCCTATGTGATTAATCTATTCCACCAACCTGACAACCTACTCATCCGAGTACCCTACCTGCTGTTTGAGCCCATGTGTACGCATGCACGTATGTTTTAGGTTAGAAGTGGGGTTTCGATCAAATTAAGGTACACTGGAAGCAAAATCTGATGTGGATGCAAAAAACGATGGAACACCAAACAGCACTGTTATATCATTCTGTCAAATGGAGGGTCACTCCACGGTTTCACAACATGAGTCGGTTTCATTTTTTTTCCTTTCGACATGTCAGCCCTGCTACCGCTGTGCTCCCTGACCCCAGTGGCAATGCGCGCTCATTGCACTGCTCTCTCAGGCTCCCGCTCCTCCCACATCGAGGCTGTTCTCTGTCTCCCTCCTTCCTCGTCTGTCGCATTTTGGCGAGAGCATTAATAGAGACCCTTCAGGTCGAAGGTTTTGCCCTGCCCGCCACGACCTCAACCTTTTACGGCTTCCAAATATTTGATTGTTGCTTGGGGACCACCGTCGCCGTATCTGACAGCAGAGAGGAATCAAGCTTTTCTCGTCCAAAGAAGAAGGTATTCTCGATTCGTTCGAGAAGAAAAAATCGCTGGGAAAATATCGAGGCACAAAGCGTTGGATTAGAGGTAGTGGTTTGTCATGTTAGAGGGAAAAAGATCAAAAGGGTTCCTGTCTTGGCTTACAACATGGGCATTTTGTTACACTTTACAGTGAACAAGTTTGTATTTTAGCTTAATGTTGAGCTCTCCGACAATAAGAGAGAAACGGTAATCATTGACAGCTTTTGATGCGCGGTGTAATTGATTCAGTGTGCTCATGCTTTTCTTAACCTGAGAGCAAAAGTGCGAGATTTTGAAAGGGGACCTGTGATAAGGTCTAAACATCATCACTTAAAATGTATCTTAATCCGTAACATATGCCTGTAAAGAGGACAAAAATGCACATTATGCAACGTGAAAGAGGCGCTTTCTCTTGACTACCGCGACGCCAGTTTTGAAGCCTTCTACTGTCAGATAGCTAATTATGGAGTCTGCTGCTAAGCATGTTACCCCAGCCATTGGTCCGTTTAGCCTTGTTTATTTTCTTAAAGGATCTCTGCTGCTCTGCTGTTTAAAACACGGGCCAAAGTTCACACTGTAACCGTGACTTGTTTTAAGCAGAAAATAAACAAACTTTACAAAGTAGTTGTTTGGCTCACTGAATGAGGTTATAATTTAGTACGGGAAAATAAATCCATTCGCTCGTTCTCATTTTATTAGCTGCATTTTGGCGGCTACTGAACGTGACAGCTTCGTTGCTTTATTGTCTAATGAAACAAAATAGTTGCACTTTTCAGATTAGTACATGTCATAGTCGGGATTCTTTGGTTTGTGAATTGAAGTACGCCGAGTATCTGAGAAAAAGCAGGTTTTTATTGTGCAGCCTGAAGGCAGGGGTTACTGGCATAGGGCGCCTTCTCTAACGTTTTTTTTTAACATAGTGACTACTGCTATACGTTTGTGGCATGCATAATATTCAAGTTCCAGTCTCTGTTTTATAGAAATTCATTTCGGTATTAATTATGATCATGCCTTGTTCAAGACCAACCGTTTCGTTACAGTAACAGATAATACGATAAAATCAGACGTGATAAGATGTCTTTATGCGATTAAATGAGATGGTTGTGCCCAGTTTTGGTTTGCTTACTTAATTTTAATTTGATACCTAACGAGAAACGCCAGGCTTAAAAAAAATCTGGCAGTATTTCTCAGTTTGCCATCGACTGTGACTTGCACTCGCGAAGTTGTGAGCGCGTATACCGCATATCCATTTGAACTCGCTTAAGATTTATGAAGCAATAGGTTCTTCTCTGTGTGTCAGCATTTCTGTAGGTTGGGACTCCAAATTAACCAAACGAGCATGAAGAAACAGATTTGAAGGATGCCAGTGTCCTGGTCTGAACTTGGGCCCCATTGACCTGCTCATGTCCCAGTCAGAGGAGAGATGGCTGGTCGAATGTCGTCCCAGGGTAAGGCGACCGTCGCTGTGGATGAGTACAGCTCCAATCCTACGCAGGCCTTCACCCACTACAACATTAACCAGAGTCGATTCCAGCCTCCCCACGTGCATATGTGAGAGCCTGAATCTCTTCTCTCTTTTCATTTTTTCATTTCTTTTCATTTCTTTTCTTTTCTTTTTTTTTTTTTTTACCTAACTGTTCTTTAATAAGGATTGTGTAATTGATAGATTGATTTAATTGAGTGACTGATTGAATGAATGATTCAGGGAGACAGGATGCTTAGAATAAGGACATCTGTCTGCACAGTCTTATAAAGCCCACCTGCTGTTAATTGTTTCTGGAACTTTCGTCTGCTTGACTTAATGCATCTGTGTGTTGTTTGGTGGAGTGTGTTCAGCAACTTAATTTTTTCTTGTATGTTAATGGAGAGTGTAGAAACAGAAGCACTTTCTGGACCCAGGGATCTGTGATGACTTAACTTGTATAGGGGAGCACTACAGAGATCATCTTGTATAAAAATGATGTTCACCTATAGTCAGACATCTAACTGCACTTGCTGCCTGTGATACCATACTCTTGATGACAGCAACGTGTTATTTTTTCAATTTTCTTTTTTCCTTAAGTCAAATCAAATGATAAGTAAAAGTGTAAGGGTCCATTAATTAGCCTGTCAGAAAGTGATTTTTTTTAATTCACTTATGATACTTAGCAATAAAGATAAGAAATTTTATTTACTTATTTTATGATTTTATGTTGTCCAAGTCTACGTCTTCGCATAAATCAGGCAAAGGTATTGTGTTAAACACATTATATCTTACCCTTTGCTTTGTAGAACTGCTAAAACATTTGTTGAATCTTCTATAGCAAGTGCTTCGTAGGAAACCATAATTGAGATGTCTTGGGATATACAGTGCAAGGCTTTGGTTCTTGTATTTATTAACTGAGGGAGGTCAAAGGTCACTGCAGTTGATTAGCCTTTTAACAATAGCTCTTTGACCCAGGGGTCAGAGCTCGGCTTTAAGTAGCCCGGCCATTGACTCCTCGTGATGAGGGGCTAATGAGGAGCGGTGCGGATGAGGAGGAAGATACCTCGGTGATCAGCTCCGTCTCTGATTGGAGGTCACTGGTTGCTTCTGTGCCACGTAAAACCACTGATTTTTTCAGCTGATCTCTAGCAAGAGAAAATCGAGCAGATAGAGAATATAGGACTTGACATGTTCAGATTATCATTTTTGAATAATACATACTCCATACTCGTATTTAGTTTAGACTCTCAGATGCTATGAAGACTTGTGGGATTTTTTGTTTGTTTGTTTTTTTATTTTTGTTTTTGTTTGTTGTTTTTTGGGGGGTTTTTTTTACTGTGGTTTGCTCTACCAGTCTGTGGTAACGGGAATGTGTTATGACGTTAGTTAACTGTGTTGGAGAAGCGTTGTTAAGCTGACATGTGGTAAACACACAGGAGTCTGTGTTTGATTTGTAGACTTGAGAAAGACAGATAGTAACTCCTGAAAGGAAGCGTTCTCAAACACTGCAATGCTATAAATAGCACTCGTAACAAACAGCGAAGAAGCAGCATGAGACGACCAGCTAGCCCAGATAACGTAAATAACATGGAAACGCTAGGAGGGGAAAAATGAAAGTGAACAGTCTGTGATTTGTGGCCTTGTTTTACTGCATGTGTACTGCAGGCAACCTTCCCAGTCACCTCTCAAACCCCCCCGCTTGAAAAACAAATGCCCATTTCTGAGGTGGTCACATTAAGGAGATTGACTCATTAAAAAGAGAGAATTGCTTACATTAATCATATTTCAATCACTGATTAGATTTATTCAGTAGATTAAGACACTCCTCTGTCTCTCAAAACAAATGGAGTGTTAGTAGTGGATACTTTGATGGCAGATGTCAAAGAGAAAGAAACCTGAAAGGCATTTTCTTCTTATTTTCACAGAGGAAAAGTTTAACTGATTAGTATGACAAAAAAATAGGGAGGCTTTCAACTTGTCCTCTGTGTGATTAGGAATCACTGTCTGCACATTGAGTATTGTGAGTTTACAGCTGTGAAACATGGTTTTCCCATGGAAAAACTGAACACTTTGCTGTTATGTTGTGGTATTTGAAAAGCAGCCAACCTTGAACCTCACTGAATTTCTAAACTGAAATTTGCATGTTAATCAAACAAGCATTATGTTAGGAATAGTCCTGCTAATGACGGTTATTCATTTAGATAAATACACAATCCTTACTTAAATACACTATACTCTTTTTTTTTTTTTTTTTTTTTTTTAATTTTTACAATTTTTTTTCTTGCTTAGGGTGGAGCCGCTTCCCTATGATGCACCTAAGCCGGCGGGTCACACAAGGTTCGTCTGTGTTTCGGACACTCACTCGAGAACGGACGGCATCCAGATGCCCTATGGAGATGTCCTGCTCCACACGGGTGACTTTACGGAACTGGGACTGCCCTCCGAGGTTAAGAAATTTAACGACTGGTTAGGTGAGGACGCCCTTTTCTCTGCTTTTCTTTTGCTCTTTTCACCTGGGATTTACTCGACACGTCCCAGCTGTCGTATCGTGCCGTGTCAAATAACGTGGCTTGGAACCACCTAATCACTGGATTCAAAAAAAAAAAAGAAAGAAAGAAAAGCTTTTCTTTTTTGTTTTAATTCGGGCTTTGTCGTTTTGTTTCAAAAGTAACAAAACATAACATGCCAAGGCATGCATTTGATGTTTTAAAAGTAATATGGTCCGTCTGTCTCAAAGTGGAATCAGTAGGCTACGGATTGTCCCGTTAGCGTGTTTTTCTCTGCTGGGTTTTTTCTAGTTTTCATTTGAAAACCCCCAAATAGTGTCACAGCTAGGATAAAATGGATTTGTATTGGCCGAGCTCTTTAATTTAAACTCAATTACTTTGCTTTTTGCTGGAGGCACTGGTTCTGAAGACCTGTCTTTGACAGGAGAGAACAAAAAAGGTCAAATTGAAAATTGTTCTGCAGATGATAGTTGCTCTTAAGTCCTGCATGGTTTTCCTTGGCAGTTCACCTTGGTATAGGGATCTGACTGATTCACTCAGGTCAGCGAATACTCCCTGCGAGTGTCTAGACCTCTGTCTTTCTTATGGAAATTTAAATTTAATGACATAGGTTCCATAAGATCGGAGCACAACGATTAGACTGTTATGCTTCCACTGACCATAATAAAATAATGGCACTTCTATGAGTTATAGTTGTTACGACTATAGGTTTTATGCTGCCAAGACCATTAGTTTGAATTTTGCTTGACTTATGACTATTTCGCTACCATGATTAAGACAAATGGCTAAAAACTGGTGCTTCACTAAGTCCTCACATGGTCTTCTGTCGAGTAGTTTGTAATAAACTGAGCCACTAGAGAGAGATGGATATGCTTATACTTTATACTTGTTTGTGTGTGTATGTCAATGCATTTTAAGCAAAACTACACACAGGTGTGTGTGTGTCTTAGAAAATGTATATTGAAAGCCATTTTATGTATTGTGCTAAATGAAATGGACGCAGTCTGACACAGGCGAAAGACAGATAGTTATGTAGTATCCCATTCTGTCTGTCTTTGTACAGTGTATACCTGGTATTAAAATAAACAGCTATATTCAGACCAAGTGCTCAAAACAGTCAAAGGACTTTTTACACCTGGTTCTAATGCTTGTAAATCTACTCCTGCCAGTTTTCTGAACATGTGAAATTTGATCGAGCCATGAAACTGGTTTTAATGCTTGGCACAAATAACGTCTCAACACTTGAGCAGACTGAGAAGTCAGACGCATTTAAAGTATGTGAAAAGGGTTTTGTCTTATGTTCATTTCCTTTGTCCCTTTTTTCCCCCCCCTCAGGCGGTCTTCCCTACGAGTCTAAAGTGGTCATTGCGGGAAATCACGAGCTGACGTTTGATAAGGACTTTATGACAGAGTTGGTTAAACAGGATTACTATCGTTTTCCCTCCGTCTCTAAGCTGAGGCCCGAGGACTTTGATGATGTACAGACCCTGCTTACAAACTGTGTGTACCTCCAGGACTCAGAAGTCACTGTAAAAGGATTCAGAATATACGGAGCACCTTGGTGAGTCACACATTTCCTAATGGACTCCTCTGATGCTACATGTATTGGGGTTTTTTTTTTGTTGTTTTTTTACTTTACAACACTTTTTGTCAGTCAAGCGCATAATTCTTGCATACTTTTGAACTTTGACCAGTTGTAGCTGCAACCACTCCACTTAAAGATCTGTCTGTCCTTTGTGTAGCGCCTAGAGCATATGTCCTGTTCATTGGTTCAATCTGACGTTATAACTGACCCGGATTAATGACATGTCTGTTAAATTAGCATTCACCACCCTCAGACCAATCAGGATGACTGGCCTCATATGTTATCACATGACAATGTGGTACCATGATGTGGCATTGAGGGCACAGGCATTAGACAGAGAGGCCTCTGTACAATTCACTGATGTCAGTTACAGATAAATATGTATTTCTAGCCTCCCCCTCAGGACACAGGGCATGTCCTCACTTGTCCTTAGTCAGCCATGGTTAACACTCAGACACACAAATACATTCACTCACACACAAACACACACACACAAAAACATGCACACACAAACATACACACACACACGCATACTTATGCAGGAGCAGACCAGTCCTTCTGTTTGAATCATCCCTGTCTGGTGAGCAGGCGTGTAAGACTTTACTGTTCTAGGGCACTCTCAGGGAAACCTACAAAAATGTGCCGGGTTTGAATCGCTGATGGACGTTTAGTCAAGATTCACCAAAATTATGCTCTGGTGACAGTTGAAAACAGAGTTGACTGGTTGTCCTGGGTTCATTAGAAATGAGCTGCCATATTAACTCAATTTGCCAAAATGAAAAACTTGCTACGTGTGAACTTCCAGAGATACAGTGCGCACACGAATGCAATAGTGCTATAACTAAATGTTTCATTCCTCGTTGAAATTCGGCGCGCAGTGTGAATGGTTGAACTTGTATGCATAGTTAGAGTTAGGCTTTTTACATTGCAGATGAAGAAGCAGGAGGACTGTCTGGAAAAGTAAATCCCTTAATGCTTTGGCTACCATGTTGCATAAAAATGCGGGTAAGAAGTATTGGATTGACTGGTGGGAGGTCTGGAAGTCTCGTAGGTCTTGGATTTCCCAGCCTTGTGCTACAGGAAGTGGCTTTTGTTCCAACACATCCTGGTTCTTTGTTGGTAACGAGGATCAAAAATACGCACTGTTCGCATTCGGCTCAGGGGTCACGCTCACAGCAGGGCCCGTTGACCTTCCTAACCCCAGGGCCTCAGCAGTCGCAGACGGTCATTTCCACTGCGTCTTTCTTCTTCTCACAAAGAGTTCGGCCAGGCTTGACTCTTACTGCAAACCCCTCTGTGCGTGACATGTAAGCAAGCTATCCCCTCTGCCACCCACCCCCCACCAGTTTCTTTCCTTTCCTTTCATGATGTCACACTCAGAAGAACCTCCACAATGACCTTGGACCTGATGCAGGCAGGACGATATCACAACTGGACCAGCAACATCAGTTATTCTAACAAGTCCTCACAAGTATGTGCTATATCAATTAGGTCACCGGACAAGGCAAGTACCAGAAAACAAATAAGACAGTTGCGCTTAATCTCGCTAATGTTGTGCCACCTCTGTCCCCGTAAGCGTCGCGTTATGTTCCCTTGCTGTTGGCAGCGATTGGTTTGATTAAGGAATAAGCAAGTTAGACCAGGTGGTAGTCTAGCCTCTAGAAAATCAAAGACTTCCCCTAATCCTCTTAGAGTGGCAGACACCGGTCATGTGACTTCAGTTCACGCCGGGTGAATGCTCGTCTGAGCTGAAGGCTTTGCCCTCCACGTTTCCATAGAAACTATAGGACAGCCTCAGCTCCTGGGTTAATATATAGCCTATTATTATAAAGCAGTCGGTTGGAGGCTTCAGGCCCAGGGCTTGCTAAAACGTGCTGTAGGTTTCATAGATTTTTTTTTTTTTCTTTTTTCCCCTGACACAGCAATGCAAATTAAATCCCGTAGGCGGATAAGCAATATATCATCAAACAACACAGGCTGGTATATTTATTTCGCTTGACAGTAGGTCAGTAAAGAAAATGGACATTTTGTTTCAGTTAGTTTGCCAGCAGTAATTATAATGGAGTTATAGCATCTGTCTAGTTAAGTTAAGATACTGTAAAATGTTGTGTGGGCCACAGGTTAGTGAGTCGCAGGGAACAGAGTATGCAAAAGTGTGGACCGTCAAGAAGGATTTTTCAGTATTTCATCCCAGAAATAAAAGAAAATAACTGAAATTCAGTGACATCTAACTTTGTAGTGTCTTTTTGTCTCTCTGCTATGCATGGCTATTATTTAAGGTAACCGTAGCCACAGGGTGATGCCAGACTCCGTCTCTCGGTTTCAGACAGCTCTGTCCAGTACTGATCGCTCCACTTACGGCCTGATAGATTAGCAATCATCTCTGTGTCTGCTGGGCTGTCGATTTCCTGGGTGTGTGCCGGACAGATGAAGATTGGAAAAATGCCAGAGACTGCAACTCTGTGTGTTGCCTACAATGTATGTCATAGATGTAATTAGGTCCTAGCTAAAGGGTTCCTGCAGAAATTTAACGGGACATCAGTAGAAATGGCAGGTTGCGTTGTCATATCAATGGAAACCAGTCCAAATTGCAAGAGTGGAGGGAAAAAAAAAACCCCAAAATGTCTAAAATGGTTAAAAAAGGAAATGTAGACCTCCCACTGACACTGTGTATGCATGCACACACGCACAAACACACACACACACACACACACATATATATATATATATATATATATATATATATATATATATATATATATATATATATATATGTTCCCTCCGGCCAGTTGGACTCATAATGTTGATGACAGGAGATTTGTGAGGTTATGAATTGAACAGTATAGTGAACTGGGTATTGAAATAGGTTTGTGCAGGGCGACATTGAACAACTGAGTCTTAATGGATGTCTGACTGAATGTGCTGAACC
This sequence comes from Chanos chanos, assembly GCF_902362185.1. Taxonomy (NCBI): domain Eukaryota; kingdom Metazoa; phylum Chordata; class Actinopteri; order Gonorynchiformes; family Chanidae; genus Chanos; species Chanos chanos. Next base: position 38,509,990 of record NC_044495.1, on the reverse strand, counting down.
TTGCGTAGGAACACACTGAGAACAGAGGCCAAGAGATTGTTTGCTCACTCAAGCTCAGATTAGCGACACCTAAGAACTGCTTGGCAACGTTTTCTGTTTGTGTGTTTACCAGGATTTTGCATGTTTGTTTGGAAGACTAATTTGTCAGGGTAATAAGTGTTACTTTAAACACAAGCTTGTTTAGTTTATGTCCTTCATAAGCTTGCTTGAGGAAGTCTCGTTTCCATTTTACACGTTACTGTCTTATGGGACCTTTTGGGTGTTTTCCCTTTTTTTTTTTCCCCCTAATAATCCTCAAAGTCTAATCTGTCCAGTTACAGACACAGAAGCTAAATATTGGGGTTTTTTTTGGTTTTTGTTTGTTTGTTTTGTTTTGGCTTCTGTTTTTTTCCCCCTCCTCTTCCTCAACCTCTGAAGAACACCCCTAAAAACCAGAACATGCTCTTCTCCTCCGACCTCTCGCAGACTCTGTTTGGCTGTGTGAACTTACCCCTTGGCCCCAAGGTGCCGGCGTCTGTCAGCATTAATTAACGACTGACTTCTCTGCTTGCCTGCTCCTCTTGCATCTCTCTGTGCCGGCCTGGTCAAGCACCGGTGGGGCAGACATGGTACCGGACAGGGCTGGAGGGGGTGGTCCGGGGGGGGGGGATAGAGAGCAGACTGGGATAGAGAGCAGACTGAGGTCAAAGACATGATGGATTGGAGGGGGGGTGCAGGTTCACAGACAGTGAGAGATTTAGGGGGTCAGATGTAGCCTCGGAATGAATGAGTCAGGGGCACCATGGAAGGTTCTGAAATTTTTTTTGGTTTTTGTTTGTCTTTTTTTTTTTTTTTTTTTTTCCTGCTGAAACTTGTTGAACTTCACATTGAGGCACAGATGGAAATGAAAAGTAAATGGAGGACTTTGAAACAACATCCCTGTGTAAAAATTTGGTTGACTTCTTTTCCCTGCTAGTCGGGGGGGGGGGGGGATGGTGGCCAACTGGTGGTCCAAAATTTTGGTCTTTGTCCCCTTGGAAAATAACCACTTTGATTGCTCTGTCTCATTTGTTTAGCAATTTCCAAGATGCAAAACGAAAGGATCTCTTTCTCTCTTTACTGCCTTGCGTGTTTTTGGGTTTTTTATTAGTTTTTATTATTATTATTTACCAGGAGCTGTCCATCTGGGTCTCACTTCCTAATATCTGTGGTTCTGTTTCATAATGAGCATCTGTCTGGCAGAGCAGGTACAATAACCTGTGAAATAACTAGCACTTCGACCTTTCTAGAGAGAGGATTGCCTCTGATATATTTCCCTAATCAAACTCCCACTGAATAGCAAAGCCCAATTTGAGGGGGAGATGGAGGAGAAGGTGGATTTTTACATTTTTTTTTTCTTAGTCAGCATGTCGCCAGTTGCAAATTAAAAACGGTACTTACTCCCACTTAAACTCAGCAAATAACGGCGGCTTGTGAAATAAGGATTTCTACAAAGCCTGTGTGCACTTGAGATGTTACGACAGTGTAAATAGAGAGGAGGCACCAAGACGCAGCAGAATAGGATGATGTCAAAAGCAGTGTGGGTAGTGTTCTCCCATTCTCCTTCCATCTTTCTCTCTCTTTCCCACTAGCCCGTGCCCCCCTCTCTCCCTCTCTCCCTCTCCCTGTCTCTCTCTCTCTTTCTCTTTCTTTCTCTTTTTCATTTTCAGTGTGTCTTTGAGCACCACACGGACACACTCGGATCTCTCTGACCCTCTCTGGCTGGCCTGTAGTCACAAATAGGTAAATATTTCAGTAATGCTCTTAGATTCTCAGAGCTCCAGGGACTGACGGGCGGGGCAGTGCTTCAGACTGGTTCACTGTTCCAGAAATAACCTGCAGAATCGAGAGCACAGTTTGAGAGTTGTTGTAGATGGCCACTTGCCTGCCCTTGCGCTGTGTTGTGCGTTATGTCAGGGTCACAGAGAGGTCACAGCCTCATAATGCTGAGGCTGATAGAGCCGTGCGGATGCCACCACACGAGGAGAGACTCGGATGACAATGTCTGGTCAGTCTATCTGTCCCGTAGAAGAACCTATAGCCTGTAACATCTGCAGTCTTGTAGAGAAAGCCTTAAAAAATAGTGATTCCTTTTATAGACATCAATTACTATAATTCAACAAGAATCACCTTCCACTTTAATGTTGCCCTGGAAACCATTAGCTTATTCAGGTCTATTTTTGTTGATTATTACATTTGTTTTTATACCTATTATTGAATTCCACTCTGTCACACTGTGCTTATAAGCTCTGTCTGCATTTATAGACTTAGACTGAATTGTATCTGTCTACAGTTGGCAATTTGCAGGGGGATGAGGGGGCTGCCATCCCCCTTATTAGCAAAATGACTAAAATGCATCCCCCTTGTTAACCTGCCACCCCCCTATATACTCTATAGAGTAGTGTCAGTGACCATTGGGCCATCTCCCCTGTTGGCCATTGGGCCATCCCCCCTGTTAAAAAATAACAAATCACCTGCTGTCTGTCTAGACTGATCTTGTCTTCAGTATGGATTCTGGGACTCCACTGTGTGCCGTACCCTGTTGTTGAGTTGTTGAGTGACCTCTGCCCCCTGTCTCTGTGTGTTTGAGCATTGTTGAAAGCTAAGCCAAGATGACGATAAGATAGAGACGTGAATTCAGACCCCAGGTAGCCTCTCTCAGGAGTTTCTTACTGATAAAAAGCAGAGCGGTGAGTGTGTGTGGAGGTTAATTGCAGCAAGGGGCTGCACTCCAAAATTTTAGCCATTCATCATTAGACCAACATAGTCCTCCAACGCAGGGGAAACCAACCATGGTAGGTTTTTTTGGGGGGGTTTGCCCTAGCTGAGCATTACTTTGTTTATGCATTTGATAACCTCCTTACTGTGACAGAAGTGGGCCCAACGGACAGACAGTCTGAGGGCTGTGAGAGTAAGTCTGTTTGGCCCTGTTTGATGATCGAGCTGACACTCTCATGTTTTATGACACTTGGATACTTTTTTCTTTCGTTCTCTAGTTTAAATCTGGCTTAATTTCAGCAAAACAAAAAACATGCCTTGATTTGTTTGTGCACGTAGTCATGTAAAAGCTTTTAGACGGTTAGCCCTAAGTCTCATTACAGTCATTCACTGGGGTTCTATGTGTCTGTGTAAGGTGGTACAGTGGGAAGACCAGCTTTTCCCATAAGATTCGCATTTTTAATATACAGTCAAGCAGAACGTACAGAGACGGCGCTTTTGGATCTCACTGGCGCTCTCTGTCATTCCTTATGGTGACTGTCTGATTGGTTTCTCAGCACCCACTCTCCCTCACACAGCATAATTCACTACGTGAGGTTTTTAGATACTTTTTACCATTATGAAAGTATTCTTTCTTTCTTTCTTTCTTTCTCTCTTTCTCTCTCTCTTTCTTTCTTTCTTTCTTTCTTTCCTCATTATACACTTTTGAATACTTTTTATTTACTATTATTGGGACGTTTATGACTGAGCAATATCTGTAGACTCTCATTCCACAATTCAACGATGCACCAAAATAAACAGAAAGAAAATTGCAACAAATAACACGCCAGTGAGTGGCTGAAATGGCTTTAAGGTCTTGGAGTCTACGCTGAGGAAGAGTTTTTAAAAAAAAAAAAAAAAAAAACCCTCTTGCCCTCCAGGTCTCATTTCCTCTGCTTTCCTGGGGCCCCTGCATGCTTCAGCTTTCATCTCTCTGTCTACTGACGCTCTCCAGGCTGTGTACTGACTGTTTTCAGCATTGAATATAAAGTTTCGGTTTTAACAGACAAAAGAGATTCGGTTTATCTTTGACATGCGTTTCAAATGTTCTTTAAACCAGCTCAGTGTCACCTTTTGAAGTTTCTGTTTCGTAATTACTCAAGACCGTTCTTTGGATTTGTATCAGTTTGACGATTTGTGACAAAGTACTCTTGGTTAGGAGTTCCATACAGTGCAGTGTAATTTCTTTGTCTTTACTTTCCTTATCACCAGGATTTATCATTTGGTGTAAAATCCTGTCAACTTGTTATTGTCTCATTAGCGTTTAGTTTAAATATCCCCTCATTGTGGACTTTGATCTAGTTTGAACTGTTCTGGTCACATTCACATGTAGAAACATGTATTCCTTCATTCTGAACTGGAAGCTACACCTCTGAGCTCCAAATGACTTGGTATTCGTATTCTGTCTTTTATCTGGCATTTAGCCCTGATCATCAGCAGTGAGCTAATCCCCTGCCCTGTTTGACCTCCTCTAGCCCCCCGTTTTTTCCCGCTCCTAAACGTGCGTGGACTCCACACCGCTCGCTCCAGAGCCGTCCGGCCCCCCGTCAGCCGCTTGCCCTCCATTACCCCGTCCACAAGGCAGTAAATAAAGACGGAGAGAGGTTTGGCCACACTTACAGCAGTCTGTCAGCGGGCATGTCCCAGAGGGCGTATAAAACTCCTATTAACATGCTTCTGTTCATTGGTGCTGACAGCTTGATCAATTTGCTTCCTCTGGAGATGACCTCTGCTCTGCCATGGCCCGTCAGTCCAGGGCTAAAGTGAATGACTCACTGTGGCCCGTCAGTCCAGGGCTAAAGTGAATGACTCACTGTGGCCCGTCAGTCCAGGGCTAAAATGAACGACTTACCATGGCTCGTCAGTCCAGGGCTAAAATGAATGACTTACCATGGCCCGTCAGTCCAGGGCTAAAATGAATGACTCACTGTGGCCTGTCAGTCCAGGGCTAAAATGAACGACTTGGTCATGAAAGGCCTCCTGATGCAGGGGCATCCTTTCTTTTTTCCTTTTTTATCCTGTGTGTGTGTCTATGTGTCTATGTGTGTGAGAGAGTGAGTATGTCTGTTCCTGTGTTTGTGCACGTGTGAGTACGAGAGAATATTTGATTTGCATTTGTTCGTTTGGTCAGCTTGTTTGTGTCTGTGTGTGTTTCCTCAGGACGCCCTGGTTTAACGGCTGGGCCTTTAACCTGCCCCGTGGACAGTCTCTGCTGGACAAGTGGAACCAGATCCCTGATGACATAGACATCCTCATGACTCATGGACCCCCTCTCGGTGAGTCCAAAAACAGCCACTCAAACATGCCTTATGTTTCTGTGTGTCTTTACTTTCTCTCTCACACCGCAGCAGCAGTGTTTCATTTCTTCATGTCTTTTACTTATTTCACTATGAGCTATTTTTATCCACGACCATGTATCACCGGACCTTTCTATATGCGAAGGCTTGGGCTTCTCATGTTGGAGACCTGTACTGATGAGGAAAATTGTGGTTAATGATGCAGTAGCGTATTGCTAATGAGGGCACTGTTGGGTCTGTTGTAGGTTTCAGAGACTGGGTCCCTAAAGAATTACAACGCGTTGGTTGTGTGGAGCTTCTCAACACAGTGCAGAGGAGAGTCAGGCCTAAGCTCCACGCTTACGGAGGGATCCACGAAGGTGAGCATCTGCTTTCTCTTAACCCTTTTGACCCCTGTAGGGCACCTCAAAAGTCCTGCCCCATCACAGAATAAGACTCTATTCCATTAAAGAGGCACCTTAACCAAATGTTCGTGTGTTCCCTTTACTCTGGTCTGAGGTCTGTTTTGGAGATGGGATTTAGTTTCTGCAGTGTGTGTCTCTATGGCTTCATTGTCTTACTGCTTTTGTATACAGTTAGTGCCAACATGATTTTATTTATTCATTTTTTTTGGCAGCACTGGAAGAGAGTAGTTATACAGAATATCACTGTCATTATAACTTTGAAAAATAAAAAAGTTGTTTCAAATTTTACTCTTAGACAGATATATTCATATTCTGCACCTCATCCCTAAAAGTTTTAAATAATTTATTCTCCTCATTCTCTCTTTAATATCATATTTCTTGGATTTCAGAAAATGGATTTAGACCTAGGAGTAATACAAATCTTTCTCAGAGCCTGTCGCATCTAGTGTCTGAACGTGTGTGTAAAGGGATAAGGAAACACAGCCTCCTCCTGGCTTGAGGACAGTTAAACATAAATACATACCTGATCCACAGTATGTCGTGTGTATTGGTACACTCCAGTTTGTATAGCAGTATTTTTTTAAACGAAAGACAAACAGTGTGTGTAAGCGTGTTTGAACCTGTTGTGCTCTGCCTCAGTTGAAGAGGCTTTTTGACCTGGAGTGTTCTCTCTCTCTCTCTCTCTCTCTCTCTCTCTCTCTTTCTCTTTCTCTTTCTCTCTCTAGGGTACGGCATAATGACAGATGGATACACGACATTCATCAACGCCTCCACATGCACAGTCAGCTTCCAGCCCACCAATCCGCCCATCATTTTTGACCTTCCCAACCCAGGGAGCCCCTAAAACCCACAAAAACCCCACTTTTTTTTTGGTATTTTATACTGCTTGTATTTAAATGAATGCATGAAAATCTGACATTTTAGATCAGGTCATGCCATTAAAAGTAATGATTTGATGAGGAAGAATAAATTCATATTTATAATCGGTTTGCATCGGACACCTTTTTAGATTTCTTTTGACAAGGCCTGAAAGTGCATTTTAAGGTACTTCTAAAGTTTCAGCAATACTTGACCATATAAGTATAATTTAATATGCATATTGTTTTTTTGGTAAGTGTACTGTTTTGTAAGTTATTTATGTTTCTCAATTCAGTGACTTTGCATTCTTGTAATTAAGAACTGAGGTCATGTATTTAGCTCAGTGTTCCTTTTATGCGGTTCTGATTCCTTCTCAGCAAAGCTAGAATATTTACCGGTTGATTTCAAACATCCTGCTTACTGCTTGTAAAAGATGTTCTGTATTTTGTTGTGCAAGCCAAGCCACAAAGCATGAATCACAACTTTCTCCCCCCACTCCTCTTAAAATATTAGAGAAAATATGTTTGAAATGTGAAAACATATTTAGTAAGCTGTTCCATTTGGGATGTTATCTGAGATGTGAGCTTTGAATTTAACACACCTCCGTGACTGTGAATGTGTGACACAAACAGTTCAGTTCAGATGAGACAGAGAGAGAGAGAGGACATTGCTGTATACTGATATTGCCTAGAATCACTGCAGAGTACTGGGTTTTCTTGTGTCTGTTTTTAGGGAACAAATCTGAAACTTTAAAAATTAAATCTGAGAATGACATGAGTATTGGAATCTCCTGCCCCTTGGAAGATCACACAGTTCTTCAAATTATGTGGATGCCATTGTTGCCATAGTTACTGTACCGAAAGTTACCCCTCTCCCCAGTATTTTTGGATTGTGTGTATCTGCAATACTGGCCTACTAGTGCATGCGCGCGCCCTCCGCACGCATGCATGCACGCATAGGACAACAATGTTGCCATTTACCATTTTTCATTTTTGCCGCTGTACATGCTTTATTTCTGTGTTTATGGAACTTTTAAAAATGCATTGTTATATCTAGCCGACTTTATATGCAAATAAAGCTGCAAGATTTTTACCAAATGATTTGGCTTCATTCCTCCGGAACTGCCGTGGTGCATTCATTATAGGGACGTGTTATATCGGCAGCTGCTATTATTGATTGCCCAGGTTAGTCATCCTAGCCTTAGCCGGGTTTCCGATGCGTGTCATGGACAGCACAGCAGAACGACTGATTATCCGACCTGCCTATCGACAGTGAAAGCGAGTTCACCTCAGAAAGCCTCCGAGACCCGCGCTACAGTATCCATGTGTAGTCTCCGGTCAGCACATGCAGAGAAAATACTGTGTTTGATGACGTTGTACTGTAAAGGTACCCATCTGAGCGATTCATTACAGACCGGATGGAAGATCATAAGAATGCAATTTATCCCGTTGCCTTGTACAAGTGCATTTCGGTTTGGATTACTCTCGCACAGTGGCCCACTCGGTAGTCGCTGTGGTCGATTTTATTCATGACAGTGTGGTAGCCCGCGAGACTGAAATTTACAAGATTACGGGTAATTGAAAAGTGGGGAGCAGTGCTTACAAAGCCAAATGGTGAATCACTGAAAATGTAACCTTTTGATGTGAGGCCTAAAATAAATAGGCCACGTTATTTCAACAGTGTAAATCAGACCTAAACGTGAAAATCGGAAAAATTAGCACTTATAAGATGTTCTACTGGATTTGAACTGGAAATTCCACTAGGGTAGGCACTGCACTCGCCATCAAATCAAAAACTTGTGACTGGTGAGGCCTGACGAATGAACAGTCGGAAGGCTGTAGCACAATTTAAAGTGTCTTTATGGCAAGTGTTTCACAAAATTTCTTGTAACACATTTGGTTGTGAGATTTGTGACATAAACTGTGCTCATGTACTGTAGGCTAATTAGACACTGACGTTAACTGGCATGAAGATTCAGCGTTCACTCATTCCTTCCACCCGCTTTTTGTTAGAGTTTGGTGTGTTTCCAGTGTGAACAGAGGTCTGGGCTAACAACCATCTCTCTCCCTCTCATTTCTTCTGTGAATACATGGTCCATTTGTGTATTGACTATGCGTGTTCTTCATTTAGACTGCTTCCTGTAAGAACACTTTTGCATTTTCCCGCTCAGTCATGTGTGTCATGGTTTTTGATGGGCAGTCATATAGTATTATGCAAATGCCCTATGGCTCAGTGAGCAAGTGACTCTGATACTGCTTCGTCATGGAGATTATACTTGGCCAGACTGGGTCTTCAGGTTTCATTTGACTTAAAATAACATGATTATAACACAGTGAGGTTGCAGGAGCTCAAATATTTATGCTCTTTTCTGAGTATCATACATAATGGACATACAAGACCTGTCTTACCTTTTAACAGGTCTGCCATTATTTTAAGACTTTAATGGCACAACACTTAGAACATTAGCCTATAGCCGTTTACTTTAGAACAGTGGGACTCACACATGATGTTTGGAGTTGCAGATGCTGAGTGTGGTGAGAGAGGTCCAAAAAAATGGACTGGCTGGCTTTGGTTTGAAGCTTATAGATCACATTTGCTTCAGGCCACAGGCCAAAGTGTACACTGTGAAGGCCTTAAGACAGTCATTTTTTTCCCTTCTGTCATTCATCAATGCGTGACGGGACCAATTAAGTAACTGTATTTCATTCTGTTGAAAACTTAAGTGTATTCAGTTAAATATTGCTCAGCCTATGTCTTCTCTCTGTGGAGAGAGACCAGAATAATTAGACCGACCAGGAAATGAACCTGCCGTAGCTCGGTGGACTTAGGAAAGGTTTAGAGTCTGGAGAGGGCTGCAAGACTCACAGAGCCTGATTCAATGACAAGCAAAGTGGCTGCACAGCACGTTTATTGCTTGCACCTTCAGGTGTGCCGGAGGGCATTTACGGGGTTTCCCTCACTTTAGAGCAGGGTTTCCTAATCCAACTCCTAAATGCCCAGAGCTCAGCACTCAGCCTTCACCTGCCCTGACACACATGCCTCAGGTAATTAATGGCAGGTGTTAATTAACTGATGAGTTGAATTATGTGTCTTAGAGCAGGGGTGATGCAAAATATGCAGTGCTATAGGGGTCTAGGAGGAATAATACTTCTCTAGAGGAAGCTTGGTCCATTAAGCTTTTATTAGGAAACTTGGCAGTAGTTAAATCAATCAGGATGACAGGCAACTGAGTTTCAAAACAGAATGTATCTGCATTCTATTACATCTACTTATGATTTCTGCTCAAAACACTTTCTCAATTTTTCCATCACCTCTAAGCATGCAAATCACAGGTTAAGTTTGCCTGCAGAACTAAATCAGAGTTTTAGCTGATATGGCAAACATTTCATGTAAATTATGACTTCAAAGTTTAGCTTTGGCGCCCTCATCTGCCAAAATGAAGTATAACTTGATAAGCCCTGTTAAGTGTGCCGTTTTACACTGTCTCCATGTAATTAATGTGTATGTATACTGAACAAGCAAAAATCAGCTTAGATCCTATCTTAAACACCAGCAGTGATAGATGCTGCTTTTTCTTGTCTCTTATATAAGCAAGATTACACATGATTCAGAAAACTCCAGAAAGTGGAAAGTAATTTGTTTTAACCCATTTGGAATTCGTAAATTCCCCATCAACACTACTGTGATCTTCAATGGCACAGTAAATCTATGAAGTCGAGTTATGACAAAAGGGTTGTACCTCACCTATAGGAGTTCATTAATGACACAAGCAGAAATGACATTAAACAGCTGTTTCAAACAAACAAACAAACAAGCAAACAAACAGGGCAAATCCCAGAAGTAGAGTGAAGAGTTTCAGAGGTTCAGGTCCTTGAGGATGTCTCTGAGGACGTGAGCACTTTGCTGTAGGCCTTTGGTTTCGGCCTCTTTGAGTGGCAGGTTGAGCACCCCACACACACCACTCCAACCCAGCACACACGGCAGGCTAAGAAACACCTCCCCTTCAATGCCATGCATTCCCTGACAGAGAACACACACACACACACACAAGCACACACACATATACAACCATATTCAATTCAAGGAAGTCTCACAGACATAGTGGCACTTATTAAATTAGGACTGAAATATTCTCCATCACATACACAGTCTTTTACCGACCTTGACAAGGGTGGAGACTGGGTGAACAGTGTGGAGGTTCTTCAGCAAAGCCTGGACCAGACTAGACACACTCAGCCCAATGGCCCATGAGGTGTAGCCTTTGAGTTTAATGACTTCATATGCACTGCAATACATATAAGTATAGAAACACACATTGGCCCACTTGATGTATACAGTTATTGAACATAACTTGGATGTAAGCAATGTGGGGTATTACCTCTTAATTACTGCCTGATGTACTTCAGCCCAGTTGTCTGAGCCTTGATCTGCCCCCAGCTCAGAGATCAAGGTCTGCAGGTTGACTCCTGCCACGTTGGCACCGCTCCATACTGGAACTGTAGGCAGTTGGGGGAAATGGCATGAAAGAATTCAGCAAAAATTGATCAGATAATACGACATTTTGTTTAATTTGTGAAAAGGTATACACGGCGTGATTTCAGACTTCAGCTGTGAAGTGTGACTGATATAGTCATTTTGGGTAAATTCCTAGTAAAGAAACAGCTAACAGCATATTTCCCATACATTCTGAACTTAAAAGTGCTTAAGTAAACATTTGCTGAGTAACTAATATCTCAACTTTGACCAGTTACAGATACAGTGGAGACCACAGTCAGCTATGACACTATCTTTTTCCCCACTCATTCAGATACAAACTAGACGATGTCATTCAGTTTACACAAGTACACCAATGACCTCTCTTTTTCAAAAGTGGAAGTCTTTTCCCTCAAACACCATAATCATCTGCCAAATGTCTTGTTCTGTCCCTCATCAACTATCTGTTTCTCCTTTTTTTGTTTCTGTCACATACTCATCAGGAAAGTAAACATAAATCATTGCAGATATCATCATTAGCCTTTTGATGGACATGAGATGAGGACTAGTCCTCTACCATTGCTGATCTAAAGTAACAAAAGGTGTTCTTTTTCCCAGGGGGAATATGGTTAGGGTTGGCATGGTAACACGTTATATAGGCCCATACACCAAAATCAGCAAGACAATTAACACGCTTTGTTTATTGGCACATGTCAGGAAAAACTGACATGAGGTAAAACACAGAAGCACCCACATTTAAATCTGTCCCATTCATGATATACATATACAGCTATTGTGCAGACCATAGTCATGGTAAAGACGTTTGAGAGTGAGGAGTCAGAATCTGATTGGTTGTCTGATGGCTTGAGTGCAATGACAACAAATTGGCTGGACATTTCTAATTTTAGAAATGTCCAGCCAATCGACAGATTAAAGATTATTAAAGTGAACTGGACAAGGAGACGAAATTGCACAGATTTCACTCTAGTTCTAATTCTAACTCATTCTAATTCTCACCACTGGAGTCTCCGTGTTCTCCAATGATGTAGCCATGCACACTGCTTGGGTGGATCTGAAGTTTCTCCCCCATGAGGAAACGGAAACGAGCCGAGTCCAGGTTGGTTCCGCTGCCAATTACTCTCTCCTGGGGGAACCCACTCAGCTTCCAGGTCACATAGCTCAGGATATCCACTGTGGTAAGGCAGTGACACACAGATATTAAGTCATTTAATGGACCATATGCATGACAATTTTAACAAAGCAGTTTTTAATTAATCTTGGTTCCAGTGAGGAATTGGAATAACATGAAGCTATATGGAGTTCCATGAAAAATGCAATTCCACAATAAACATAATCCAATATTTTGAACACAGCTTGGCTATTTTGAATGTTTGAATGGAGATGCAAAAAGAGGTGTTAAAATATATTTGAAAAAAGAAATTGCCATGACCCTCATAACCCTGAAGTTGCATTGTTATTCATTTTTCTTACAGTTTTATATTTTCCACAGTGTTACATAAAATGGATTGAACAATATCATTCCAATTCAGTTCCAATTCAAATTCTGAGAGATGAATCAGAATTAACCATCTGTTTGGCTCTGCTGCATGTACCTTAACACTTGGTATACATGATAATAGACGATGCAATTCAGAGCATCATTACAATGTTTCTCACACTTGAACAAGAAACATAAGGTACAGGTAGAGTGACCTGGGTTGGAGACAACGAGGATGAGAGCGGAGGGGCTGTGTTTGGCCAGGGCAGGTATGATGTGCTTAAACACCTCCACATTCCTCTTCACAAGGGCCAGCCGACTCTCTCCCTGCCTCTGACGCACACCCGCAGTGATCACAATCAGCTTGGACTCGGCTGTGTCCGAGTAGTCTGTAAGGACAGAGGGTTGGCTTCAGCATGTACTGTACTACTTGCCATAGGTCAGACACACGCTGGATTTATTAAGTCAGAATTACTCTGAATACCAGTGTACCTTATAGGCAAATACATGCTAAAGCAAATGGAAATTTGCCAATTTTAAAATGTTCAAATGTTTAAAGTGACACTTGAGCTGTGACTGAAGTCACCTACTGTAATTTTACAAGAATTTTGCAATACATTGATTCGTTAGTTATGCCTCACTAGTACTTATATAGGCCTTCTTGGCAGATTTTCCTTTGACAAACCTGGGGTTACAAATGTTTTACTAGAGCAATAACAAAGAACTCTTTGTGGTTCAGGCTCCTTACACCTCACCTTTAGCTGCCCTGATCTTTGATGTCTTCAAGAACAAACTGCCATGCTGAAGATCCAACACTTCACCTTTCAATTTGTCCTCCATCACATCCATCAGAGTGACATCATCAGCAATGCCCTCAACAACAAAAGTCAGAGGATTACCATGGCAACAGAGCAGGGAGCAACTGCTGCATGATTGACAGTACTGTGAAACCTTCTTAGCTCAGGTCCCCACAATGTGTTAGTGTGAGTCAACCTGCGACATCATCAGGCTACTGCATCACTTTGATTGTTTTAAAATAAATAACTGACGCAAAGTGAGGTCGTACCAGTGCAAAGGAAGCAGCCATTGAGCAAAGTGATACTCAAACAGAAAAATATACTGTATAATGTTGAGAAGTTTCTTGAACACCACTATTCAGCAATGGAAAAAACTTCTGCAATACAGTAAGGTACATTTTAAAGTAAATCATATGGATATGAGCTGAAATGCACTACAAAGGTTTAAAAGGGTCACAGGTAAGTCAGACAGTTAGTGGGGTTTTTTTCTGATTCAGGAAATAGTCTATGGTATAACTCTGGTCATATTCTTCACACCTATAAACAATAACTTCACACCTATAAACAATAACAGTCAGAAATTATTTTATGAACTTCATTACATGAGGGGGTAACTGGTGAAAACAGAGGATGAGTGTAAAGGAATGAATATAAGGAGATGGATAGAACACAATGTTCTGGAAGCCAAGACATGGATAAGGGGAAACTCAATGAGACATTCAACATCTCTTTTGGTTCGTGGATTAAAATGATGGCAACGATCATAGTGACGGCCAACTGACCAAGGACAGATGAAACTGAAGAATATTTGTTGACTTCATTAGTAATTACGACTTTATCTAAAGCATTACATAGTAACTTGATCGTGACGATTTGCCGAAAACCTCTAACGCTTCGCTTTACATGCACATGTGAGATGACGCTGATTGTTTTTAAATTCTGAAGAAAACGTATTGTATGTCGAGAATACACTGGCTGCACCACTGTTTTTGTCAACCCACTATTACAAGCGCGCCTTCTATGGTTGCAAATTGAATGTTACTTGAATATATGATGCATACATGACAACTAAAGCTGAATTTGAATATTTCGAGAACTGTGAAAGATCGACAGAAACGCGCACCGTGCGTTCGCACTCTTGTAGATCTCATCTTAGTCAGAATACGGTACTCGAGTGGAAGACTCGTACATTTGTTAACTCGTGAATATACTTACAGACTGAAGTATGCTAAAAGCACACGCCATGCCCACTTGACCCACGCCAACGACCGTTACTTTCACTCTTGCTTCCTCCCTCGCGCCCTCATTTTGGCCTACTTGCATGAGTTTCCCTTTAAGTGTGGACATACTGCACGAACTTTCACAAAGGATTAATAAAACTGACTCAACCTCTTTCTTCAAAATAGCACCTATTAAATTTCAGTGATTATTTAAACTACCTAAATTTTATTACTAACTGTAGAATCGGTCAAACTATGAAGTCTAATTAGCGAAGAGCAGCCCGTTCACCGACACAACCCGATTTGAGAGGTCAATGTCCTTTACAAAAGCTCCTCCTGGATGAGCTGTACAAAGTACATATCTTAATCCAACCTTTAAAATAAAAACTGCAGCAGTGATATAAGAACATCATAAAAGAGCGAGCGTGCCTTTAATTAAGAGGCCACTATAAACTGAGGAAATTCCATCGTCGCACACTAGAGGGCAAAAAGTTCATTCATAAAAATGTTTCTATGGAAACATACAGCGCCTTCAAGATTTTTGAGAGGAGTGGCGCTCAGTGCATGACGTAATGAATTGCATGGAGTAGTGGTGTGTTGAATACACGGTGCACAAAACAAACGAGGGCTGGATTCCTGTGATCCCTCGTTCTGGAGAAGTTGAGAATAACATGTTGGAGGTTAGTTGACTTTCTAATGCTAACTCGTATTGCTCTTTGGTAATGATAGTTAACTCGGACTGGCCAATGCACGCAATGATTTGTTCTCAAGAAATTGTGAAAAGTCTCAAGAACGATGCACGTTGATTTCGTTGTCAGGTTTCTGAAATTTTATATGAAGCTCCAACACTCTAACGACACTGACTTGCCAAACGCTGTACGGCTAATTTTATATAGTGATATCTTACCATGACTATTTAAAAGTGCCAACCATTTGTACCATACCAACCTTTATATTTTCAGTGAGCACTAAGGTGATTAGTGATCATGAGGTGGAACGAATCTCCTTTCAAAAACGCCCTATTTTAAACTTGAAATTGCTCTCTCTCTCTCTCTCTCTCTCTCTCTCTCTCGCTCTGTGTGTGTGTGTGTGTCTCTCTCTCTCTGCACAGGAATCCTGACCTGACAGCTTTCTAGTTGATGTGGGATGGAGCTGAAGCTGTTCACTCATGCATTGCAGAAGCACATTAACCCCTCTGGATTGAGGCACACTCATCAGTGCTTCTCAATGGATTAGACACTGTGTCTTCACAATGAACCCTGAGGACAGCAGACGACCCTGAGCAAAATGAAGCAGATACCACTGGCTACAAAAGCAATAACTCCGTCTCCACAAACATGAAAAAACTGACTCATGGTTAAGCTGACTGCACCCTAACTTTTAAGACTGTGTGAAGAGTCGGGAGAAGCAACGCCAATTCTCATGTTGGAAGGGAATTTGAAATCCTGTCCTATCAGGGGAACTTTGGTTTGGGAAGTGCCAAGGGAAAGAGACAGTCCTGGATACAGGAATGGAGTGCAAATCGGAGACATGTCAACACATGGGCCAACATCAACAGCAGGTCCTTCATCAGAGTCATCATCGTCATCTTCATCATCATCATCATCACCACCACCACCACCATCAGCATCGGTCAGAGCAGCAGAGGAGGAAGCCCGTCACTCATGCTCTGGAGGATCAAAAACGAGTAAGTGGAATCAAACACACACCACCAAAAATTCGTAATAAATCCTTATGCATGATTGACATTTGCAAGCATTTTCATGACAGACATGCCAGAGGTGACTGGTCCAAATCAAACAATACTGAGATGCACTTCAAAACTGTAAGACATAAATTTAGCATTTCTCTCACAGGATGAATGCTCTGAATCTGTAAAAGGAACAGCATGTTTGTGATATGAGCTCTTGCACTGTGTCACAGTGATGGGTACAAAGCTGATATATGCTTTTTAGGACTTTAGCAATGCTCCATGACTTTTTAATTATAGTTTATGACTCAAAGCAGACTGAGGGTCGTTAGAATATTGGAGGTCTCCACATTACAGTTCTTACATCATGCCCGTTCAATACAAACTAGTTCCATCTTAAATAAAATTAAAAGACTACATCATATCACCAATCTGTTTAAACATTTTACCGCAAGCAAGGAGTTTTTTGGGTGTGGGGTGTGTGTGTGCCACACACTGTTCAGCTAACACAACATCTCTATTTGGCAATGTTTTAATGAAGCTTTCTTATATAATGATTGACATCTGTCATATTGATTTGTGAATTTGTTATGATGATGGAGCATTATTAGTTTTAATGACTTGTAAACGGGTATCCTCTCAATCATGCTAAATTAGCTCTAAATCACTCCAGGCTTGTGTCAAATTCAATGGCTGGATGTACTTGCCATATCTTTGGTGATCCCTACATGTTCGTTCAGTGCTGTGTTGGCTAGCACAAATATACGTTCATATATTTCAGTCACCATGTAAGTTTCTTTTAAAATCTTAGTTAATCATTAATTCACACAACCGGTGTCTGTATAGTTGAGTGGGGTCATGGAGGAAACTTTTGTTTGCTTGCCCTCCATCTGCACTTAAAGTGTACTCTCAAAATGGTAAAATAACACATGAAGCACCACCCCCTGGCCTTTAAACAAAGCATAGGTTGTTCTCAGTATTGACTGATTCATTTTTTCAGCAGGTTGAGACAGGCCTAGTCGTTGATTTAAAATCAGATTTTACTATGAGTTTATGTGTAGGCATCCTCTGTTCTCATTTTACTACAGCTATGAAAACAGTCCTAACATCAATTCAGTTTATTGTTTTGCAAACAAAATATAGGCTATGGTGTTTTCCCATGGATCTCTACTGTGAGATCAGACTGAAGTGACAGTACTGTGTGATGAATAAGCCAGTGACCTGAAGACAGAGTGTTTCTCCTTCGTGACTGAGTAAAGTTGGAGTCAGGACTTTTCCATAAACTTAGCGTAGGACCTGTCAACAGCATTAACTACACAGTTGCCAACACTGTGTCTAATCTTTTTACAGGGCCTTCCAAGATCGGAGGATAGTTTAGCTATGTGGAGGAGAGCTTGCCACAACACATTAGTTTCCTCGATTCTGACTTTGTCGGACAGCTGAAGTTGCGACATGGAAATGTATCGCAACTTTGGTGCGTGCAGTGTAGAACACGGTCACGGGCAGCTCTCGTGATGGTTCTGTGAGGATAAAAATGACTGCACTTTGTATTTTTAAGGCAGATTATTTTGACTCTGTGCATTGTTGTGTTAAGGACTGGACCCCTAGAGTGAAGAGTTCACAAGAGTTTATTAACCCACATGTAAGTTCACAGAAATATGTGAGACATTTATTCACCTCTGAGCACTGCTTTGCTTTGTGCAGTGTTTACACACAATTCCTACTGCACATTCTGTGGAGCCGCACTGGTGTAATTTTGGTCTGTAAACACCTGAGTATTCAGTGTTACTGTGTAGTACAACACAATAAATACGTAGTTATTGTTATTGAAATAACACAGTAGAATGATTTTGTCTTCTGTAAAGTCAGACAATACTTAAAACACATGCCTTGATATGCCTTGACAGGCTGTATTACGGAAGGATTAGAATCTGTGTACTCATGTCTTTTACTTCATTTACATAATTTTATATATCTGTTTACCATCTGCCGGTGTCTTGATTCATATATCTTTCCATACATTGTGTCTCAAAGACACGTGATGAGAATGAAAAGAGAACAGAGAGGGAACATCTCTGATAAAATACATTCGTAACTCTCCTCTGTTCTACACAGCTGTTTAGACTTCACAGTGCAAGAACACTGTTTATGAGAGATATCACCAATGGATTTTAGACTTCATTGCCAGTTAAAAATTCAAGTTTTATCAGATAAAATATGTGGGCTAAACTGCATTCCTTTCGTTGGCACAGTGCGTGTACGACTGTGAGGGCAGTACGGGGTGTGTGGAGGAGTGTGCAGTGGAATGAGGAGACACTTGGTCATTGGGTCAGTCTCTCCGAACGAACACTTTTCTGCCGTCTGAGGAGGACAGGAGGTTCCCCTAAAGGGGTGGATTAGCTTACCTCCAAGTTCCCACCTGGCCGTGGTGCTGATTCTAGAAGGTTCCCTAGACCTTCCTCCCACTCCCTCTAAGTGCTGGGTCAGCAAAGTTAAAAATCAGGACAGACTGCAATGTAAACAATGAAACAAGAAAATATAATAACATTTTTTTTTACTTTATTTACGGCCTGTTCATGCAGGTTAATTGCTTACATTTGTCTTTATGCCTTTTGGTGATTTATGTCTTTTGATGATCTGTGTCTCCTGGCAAAGACTGGTGATTCATTTATGAATATAGCAGATATCACATTCCATGATTTTATCATTTCAAGCACTGGTTTACACCACTCTGTTTCTGTTTATTGGTTGTTGTTTTTTTGTAATTGTAGCTGGTAGACCCTTTGCGTTGTGATGTGTGGTGAAGTGTGGCGTAGGGAGGCTACAGGCTTTGAAGCCTTGGGAAGGCTTGGCAGATGGCAGGTGGTTGTGCTTGACTGGGCTGGGGGGACCTGATGGGAACCGGGGGAGAGAGGTGGCTTCATGCTCATCCAGCTGAATAAGCAGATGAACATAGGGCCTGACCTTTGTTCTCACCGGACCCTGCTCGACAAAACTACTCTAACAGTAGGTCATGTAGTGTGTAATTTCCACTGGGTAAGACAATCTCTCAAAGACCAGAGATGGAAATGATGCTTCCTCGCTTGTTCAAAGCAGTGACTGGATTGTCCTGATACGCAGTGATGAAGTAGAAGTGACATAAGCATATATGAACTGGAAATCAAGGGGCAGACATTAATTAATGTATGAGCTGGCTCTTCTATTATAAGCTCTGTTTCTCCCACAAATATTATTAATTATGTTCAAAATCAGTCTGAGCTTATTGATCACAGCTGTCCCTAGAACCATTGTTGTGTTTGACGGTGCTCCAGTTTGGCAGAGTGCTGAATTGATTAATACAAAAGCCTGGAACTGTCTCTCTCTGTCATATAATAACCAAAAATCTCTTTACTGTCATCATTTTACATAAGATCTACACTAGGATGCTTGATTTAATTGCTCAGTCATTGGTTATGACTTCAATGAAAACAAGTTTTTGACTTAGATTAAATTTTTTTGGGGCCATACAAATGGCCTTAGAACAACTGATCTTGACAGAGGAGGGCAGTTACCAAATTAGCAGTATAGCTTTATTTTTTTGCTATGTTTAAGTTGCTAAAACAAAAGTTAATGAACATATGGTGCTTGAACAATATCCTTTACCCCTCCTTCACTGAGCATATGATTACCTTTTCTTTATCTGTCTCTAAATGATATTGACCAGTCATATTTAAATATGTTCATCTCCTGATGCATGCAACCTCCTTTCAGTCACCTCGGTCAATCTACAGAACAGAATACAGAAAGAAAAAAAAACAACAACCTTCTTTTTAGGGACAGTTCATTTAAATTCAAGTGACCTTTTTAGTCACCGTGTTGGTTTGTATTATGAGGACATTATTTATTCATCATCATTATTTATTCAATATTGATTTGTCAACAGAGAGGAAATGTCTCCTCTTGACCCAACCCCTGTACTCACTTTTTTGTTTGTGAATGATGTATCCCTCAGAGAATTGTTTGTAAGTTGGACAACAGATGTCCTCTCTCTCTCTCTCTCTTTCTCTCTCTCTCTTTCTCTCCTCTCATCGGTTTCAGGAGAAAATCTCTGCCCCATAGTCCCCGGTCTACCCATGATCTTACATGACCTTACATGGGCATTATGGTCAGGATCCTTACAACAAAGGTTTACCAAACCAGACCGTTGTGATACTTTGACTTCACTTTTAATGGAGATGTAGTGAATGTATATTGTGTGCATATTCAGCTTCCTCTTTTCATTCATGCCATTCATTCATTCATTCATTCATTCAGTAAACTTATTTTGATATGTCTTAACCAGAGGATAAACCCATCTGGAGCTCTATTTTAGTGGTGTTATTCATTGTGTTACTGACTGTTCATTGGTTTAACACGACTACTCACATGACCTTTTTGGGCACACCTTTATGGATTCAGTGTTTGAATAGAAGAAACCATATCAAGAGCTTCTCTTCACACACACATGTCTGTTAGAAGAGCTTCAGAGAAAGAGCGAAAACCATCAATTAATAATCATATTTCTGAGAGAGCAAAGGGAGATTATTGCAGCTTCCTCTTTCTCTGAACCTCTGGGTGTACACAGCAGTCCCTCAGACGCTGCAGAGATAAGTGAACTGGAATGTGGAGGGTAAACTATATGCTAAAGTGGATACACAGCTAATATCAATGGTCAGCTCGGAGCCAGCTTTAATACCACTAGGGGCCGATCCATTCCCAATCAAGGTGAATGTGACACGGAAGCGCCGAGAACACAATGCCAGTGTGCTGAGTGTATTCACTTTTAATGGAAACGTGTACATTCAATTTGGCAAAACTGAATTTGTCACTCTGACTAGATTTCTGTGATAAGATTTACTGAGCTCTTGAGGTCCCTTTTTTTTCTTTCTTTCTTTCTTTTTTTTTTGTTTTAACTGATTGAGAGCCAAAAAATATTGTGAACATTTTTTCTCTCTTTCTTTTTTTTTTCTTACAGGACTGGCTCACAGAGCATGGTCTAAACAGTTTGAAATTTAGCAAGGAGCATTGTTGTACTCCCACATAAATAATTTATTACTGTCACAAAGCTTGTGGTTGAATGATTTTAAAAATCCCTGTGACACAAGTTCACTGAATTTTCATTTACTTCCATTTGTCCCTCCTTTCTGCATCTCCTGAGCTCCAGAGACACATAGTCAGTCAGGCTTTTGATTTCCATTTCAATGAGAGAGAGAGAGAGAGAGAGAGAGAGAGAGAGGACATCAGAGTTCTTGCAACTGAAAAGCCATCAATGTGCAATTTTTGTTTTTCACATTCTGCATTCATAATGTCAGGTTCTACTTTTTTTTCTTTTTTTCATTGTACCAGTGTCAAAGCTAGCAGAGCTCTGGTGTTAGGTAGAGATGGGGAGAGCTTTTGGCTTCAAGGTTACTCACAGGCTCTTCTTTATAGGAAACCACATTCATCGTTGAGGCTGTGTGTGTGTGTGTGTGTGTGTGTGCGCGCACACACACACAATAGCGCACCACTGCAACTCAGGAGAACAATTTGAGCTTGCTTTCAATCCACACTCGGTATTGTAGTAACACATTTCCAATTCAGAGGGAAGAACACAAGAATGTCTTCTACTACTACTCCTGATTGTGCTATTTATCCAAAATATTATGTTGCACTCTTTAAAAAATTAGTAATCTATCCAAAAGTGCAGTTTTAACAACTGCTTTATTTTTGCTCTGCTTGTATATCTGTATATCTGTAATTTGGTCGTACATTTCAGACTTTAGACTAAAATAATGCACATCAGAAATTTTGTGCTTTCAGACAACAATCAGCAAACATAAGTTTGAAAGCATGAGATCTCAGGGCAGTAGGTGATATTTTACATATATGACATTTACTCTTGTTGGTGCTGAATTTTGGTTACCACAGTTTGTGGGACCCTCTCTCTCTCTCTCTCTCCCTCTATGGACGATTATTATTCTCTCTGTAGGGCTCCATTGTCGTCGTTCTCCCCTCTTTCTCCTCTTGTTATGCTAATCTCTACGTTTTTTCCCCCCTCTCTCTCTCTTTCTATCATCTGCGGCAGATTAGCTAAAGAGATGAGGTAACTGACCAGCTGCTCTCATTACATATGTGTTTTCCCCTGCATGTGTCAGTGCACAAATATACATTTCAAAGCAACTCAATTTGGACTTGGTCCTCACTCTACAATGAGACAATGATATGCAGCACATGCTATAAAAATATTAAAACAAATGGCCATACACTTTATTAGAAGCAGGTATATTATGTGGTATTTGATGTTATTCTAGTTCTTAGTTGCCTCAAGATACTTTTGGTTTCAAAAGAATACATTTTACAGATGGCTGTATGTTATGTTGTTCTCACCTGACACTGAACACTCTTGCTGGCAAAAAAAAAACTCAGCGGTTGCTGCTCTCTATGTGCTGCCATAGCTCTGATAACTGCTCACCTACGGGTGTATGTGTTCCTCTTTTCTGTATTCCCCATTGCTTTTCTATGAAATCAAGCTGTAGATGGGAGCATCTACAGCTGGTTCATGATCACCTTAGTCTTACTCCATAACAGCACTGAGGTAGCCAGGAGGTGGTGCAAGACTTCAGACCAGTCATACACAGTGTTTAATGTAGGCCACTCATAATTTCACATCTTCTTCTCTTTTCGTCTGAGGAGAAAGTTGGTGAAAATGGGAGCAGAGAATGGCACCTGTGATGAGGCTGGCATTAATACCACATCAGTATAACAGTGAATCCCATAGCCCCAGACGCTGTGCTAATGATCACCACACGCAAGGATCTGTCACTGGCATGTCACCATGGCGACCTGTCATACCCTGCTGCTTTACAGCAGCTAATTATAGCTTAAATAAAAACACACAACTTAAGCAGAATTATGGAAGATAACCTTGTGTATGGCATATTCTCTTATATGAAATAGTTTAATGTAATGTTAATGTTCTTAGCTGAGGCAAAATCAAATACACGTGAATACATTAAATGAAGACAGACAATACATAAAACAGAGCCGTGTTTACACCAGGACATATTGACATATACAAGTATGGGCTGACTCGGAGGCAAAAATCATCGCAGGATCAGTTTGTTGGTGTCAGGAGATGGTGGATTACTCCTGTAATCTGCTCTTTTGGCTCTTTAGCTGCCTTTAATCCGCCATTTTGGCTCTGCCCTACAACTGAGACAACAGAGTGCCAGAGAGCCCAGTCCAGCTAGTGCAGTCTGCCGTTGTGTTTCTGAGTTACTGTGAAACAGTATGGCCTGGAGGGGCCCATTCTCTGTTAAACGATTTAGGTGCTAGCTGAATTTATACTATTATAATTTTATATTTCTGATATTAATTTCTGTTGTGATGTTGTTTTGGCTTCAGAATTGGTAGAAGGAAAAATGATGCATGTAAGTGGAGGAGTTTGATCTTTTATTCCTCCTTATTTCTGCTAACATATTCCCCAGTTATGTTTGTGTGAGGGTTTGCCTTGACTTCAGAGGAATGTAAAATTTTGACTTGAGGGTGAGCTGCATGTGTCAGTGGCCTGGCACATGCTCTCAGGAGAGGTTTATTGATCAGAGATCAAAAACCGTTTGGCTAATGGAACAGGATTGTGTTAGTGTGAGCATCAGAGCACACTGAACAGATTCACTCTAGGTAGCTTTTTGTTTTCCAGCTTCATATGCAATGAATTTTAGTCACTGGACTCAGATGTATCTTCTTTTTGGGATTTTTACTTATGCTTTGATGGTGCCCTTTTAAAATTTTGTCTTGATCCCTTAAAATGCTTGTCTGAAGCACTCTAATTTCTCCTTTTCCTCACCACAGACAACTACATGGCTTTGGGGAACTAGAAACATAATTACTGCGTGGTAATTTGAAGATATCACACAGTTAAACGCATTATGAGTTTCTCTGCTCTGAAAAATAATTTCTGACTTATGATCAGAAATGTGATTTCTCTCTCTCTTTCTTTTTCTCTATGTGCTTGCATTTTCATTCATATGGAAGACAGATCATGTGTGAGTCCAGTCCACATTCTTAGAGAAGAAGGCAGAATTAGTTTTCCCAAAAATATGAGGTGTTCTTGTGTTGTCACTGCAAAAATTATTTGCATGTTCACAAAAGGGTGCTCATTTGATTAATTTTATATTTCTAGACTTTGTTAAGGATTAGTGTTGTTTTGAATAAATGAGACCACACAGATATAGAAAAAAAATGACCAAGTCTGGGACTGAATGACTCATCTCCAAAAAAGTTCACATCAGGATAGAATGGTTAACAGCTAAAAAATGAAAAGTGTATCTGAGGTGAAGAAAGAAGCATTCTTGAGCCGCCCCCCCCCCCCCCCCCCCTCTCTCTCCCTCTCCTTCGTCAGGGCTTTGGGCCTTGATGCTTTGTACCGGTGTACTGTGAGACGCTGCACTGATGTGATGGGGGCAGACCAGTGTCCTGACACAGGCGGACATGACTTCATTTAGGACTATTTCTCTGCCCTTGTCTGCCTCTAGGCTTACTCCTTACGTTTCCTCTCTTACCACGTGAAGTCCCTTGTGTCCCATATTCTCTGCCAGAAGTCCAGCTTCTTGCTTTGTGGTAACAGAAAATCTTGAATGGACATATCCTTATGTCCAAAAATAACTTTGGTTTGCATTAATAGTAACAGTAGCTAGCACATTTTTGTGAATACTCAGCATGCCAAATCAATGTTTCGGTCTTTTTTTTATAGTTCTAAAAACAGTTAAATGTATCACATCCATAGTAGAGGCCCATAAGAGTCTCCAGAAAGGTGCAACTGGCAAACTCAATTCCCTGTCATATCCACTGGGCCCCGCTCTTGCCGAGTTGTCTGTTTCAATCAATCAAGTTTGCCAGATCAGCAGGAAACAATTATTTGGATAAGCTTGTATCAAGTTCTTCCAGTGGAGTGCACCACAAGAGTCTATTTTTAGATGCCTCCCCGAATCTGAATTTTATACTTTAAGTATTTGCAAGCAAAATACTAAACCACTATATCACTTAATGCTTAATAAGAACTGTTTATGTGTACCAAATTAATTACATTAATATAGAAAGGAAATCTTTTTTGTCTGTTCGAACCACATGGAGGAAAGTTTCTAATGCTGAAAATATGTTTTCTGGGAACATTTTATGTAGGTCTACACTTTAAAGCAGGCCTCATTAGGTCTGGACAGGACAAATTTTTCTTCTTCCATAAGAAAGGGAACTGAAAGATGGTAACCAAAAAAGTGTTTGGGTGCTGAATTTTTAACCCTCCTCTGTTCTCTCTCTCTTTCTCTCTCTCTCTTTTTTTGCTCTCCCTCTCAGATCGAAATGGGAGCAGCCGTGTTAATAAATAAGTGAGTAGGGGTGTGAGGACCACCTCTTGGCTGTTGTGTTTTGTCAAAGGACCCCCCCCCCTCTCCCCTTTCTGGTCGTCATTCTCCTCCTCAGGCTTTGCTTTTCTAAATAATAGATGAAGCATCAGGAATGCTCCACAGTCACATGCGGACTCTGGGTTGAGGGGGATCCCTCAACGACCCTCACACCCAAAATGGGTTGAAGAATTTTTGGCAAATAGTTAATTTCCTTGAATCTGGCAGCTAGGTTGAGCTTATTTACGCACAGTTAATTTACGTTAGCATCAAACACTGCGGCCTTTATTTAAGTGCCCACAAGCATAAACCTTCACCTCTGAACGTTAAATGTTAAGCCCTGCATTTTAAACAACTGTCACCTTCTTGCTGTGAGAACTGACATGCTATCAGCCACCAATCTTAGAATGATGACATCATCCTATTTGCCACCAGCGTTTAACGTTTTTTTTTTCTTTTTCTTTTTTTTCGGAAGAGTAAGAATTTGTCTTTAAGAATTCATGAAATAACGAATGTGGTATGAACTGGTAGTCTGCACGAACAAAAATGTACGGTGTGTTTTACTCTTACAGTTAATCGACAATAATTAAACGACTTATGTTAAACAGATCGTGAAGGTACTTGATACAAAAACTTGATGCTAAACACGAACATTTTTACGATTTGGGTCATAATTGTACCCTACTTTGAGTTTTCTTACGTCTTCATACGTCCTCGACATCAAACTCAAAAGTAGGTTGAATTTTGGCACAAATCATCCCGATATAACTCAGATGAATCAGACATAATAGCCTGGGTCAAAACAATTTCCGCTCTTTTGTTGGATACTTTCTTGGCGTTGCCTTTATTTTTTCTCTGAAATGTGCCTGCAGGAAACACCACACGTCAGCGTTGAGAGCTGAGATGTCGCTGAGACAATTTCTTAGTGTAGTGAGAAATGTCACGCACAGGGAGCACGCACGAAGCACCTAAGCGTAGCTGTATATGCATTAGCTTTTCGTGAACTACTGATGAAGCGACTTTTTCCGACAATAAGAAATTATTTGATTGGGAATGTCAGAGGTCTCCCGTTCCCGGCCTTTAGGCCACACGAATTGGGGTGGAGTATAAGAAGTTTTTCTTTTAAATTTAAACACAATACTACTGAAATTTACAGGAGAACACGGAACTTAAAGGGAAAGTGATAAACAATTTTGTGGTTATAAAACAAGTTAGGCCTATCACATCAGCCCTATTCATATTACGAGAACGCATTCCAGAGGACAAAACTGAGTAAGAAAATGGAAAATACATAAAAACATACGCCTCAGTCATGTGCTGTCGATTATTGTCATAAAATAGGTTAGAGGTTACCCGTTCTTTTCAGCCAGATCTATTAGATGGATAAGCACGAACCGGTTGTCAGATTTTGGCCTTTGCACAGTTCGATTCCATGCAAAGGCTATATCACTGCGTTAATTGACATCGCTCAGTCAGTGCAGTGGTTTCTTAATTGTTGGGTTTTTTTGTTTGTTTTTTGGTCGGAATACTCCAAACGTAGGAGGAAAGTTGTCGCCATATGACCCTGATATTTGATAGACCTAATACATCTTCTTAATCCTATAACAGTATTATTGCCTTTCGTTTGAAATACACCGGAAAATGAATGTGTAAAACACTTGAGAAGCTGAGGCCATAGTAGAGGAGTTAGTGTTTGCTACCCTCTACTGGCCAGTGGTCATTTAGTGTATTCCGATAATGCACATATCTAAATTACCTTGTCGAACGTCTCTCTCTCTCTCTCTCTCTAGGTTCGTTTCCATTAACCTGCGTAGTACGCAATTTGAAATTGCGAACTCAAAAACTAGTAATGAAAACACGTGAATTTCGAAAAAAAAACCCTCTCATTTATTGCTAAAAAGTTTATAGCCTGGGCGCGCTATAGGGTGGTTTTTCATACGATTCGCATAATTGATATTTCGCAAAATTGAAATGGAAACACGTTTTTCGCATTTAAGTCATATGACATGACATGACATGACATGACATGACATGACATGAAGCGCCAACCACCGAGCCAAAATTGATAAGATCGTGTAGATCAGTCGCCATGTTTAATTGGAATGACCGTGGCGAGGGGAGAAAATTCAGGTTTAATCGCGTAACATCACTCAGTGGAAACACAGACCATCAACCGTGCTTTGTCGACTAAAAAAATCGCTTCTATTTTGCGCAAAACGGCAATGGAAACGCGCCTTCTCTCTCTCTCTCTCTCCCTCCACCCCCCTCTCTTTTTCTTCATTAAACAAGAACCTCATGAACTTGACAACAAGAATGGAACTGTTTGTGTGTTTCATCTTGTTGAAGTCTATCCCAGACTAACAGAAAATGGCACTGGTGCAGCCTTTGGAAAGGCAGGAGCACATATACTGACCTCCCACATCACAATTTTACACAAACATTTACCTTCTACCTATGGCCTCCATTTACATCTGTTCATATTCAGTCAAATGTTAATGATGGATTTCTGGGGGCATGAAATTCTGATGAACAAGGTGTTATGATTGGAAATGAAATTATATATTAGGCTTGAAAATCATGATTCATATGTACAAGGAGATGTAGGAAATTTATACGGGAAATGAAGCACACAGTAAGTCTTTGGTAAGGTGGGTTGTTTTTTTTCTTAATATTTATATTCCAGCTAAGCACAGGAAGAAGGGCTTATGAGTGTTGGACATCTTCCATTGGCTCCATTGAGTAACTGGCTTATTATGCTGGAACACATAGTCATTTCCACCTACCAATACTGTCATTATGATTTTATTACTTTATGTAAATTGAAACATCCTGATCTTTATTATGTTCATGCATCCGACTGAAAATTAATTCCATCTTTTTCCTCACATACTTACTCCCAACAATTACTTCCCAAAGTAGTAATTTTGTAACCATGTATATTTGGGGTTGATTTTCTTCAAGAGTGAGGTGGGACATTTTGAGAAACATGTCTGACATCATCCTGCTTTGACAATTACTTGGTTTTGCATTTCCTGCAATTAGTGTTTTATGATCTTCCTGTGTCTTGGATTTAAGGTATGTTACTCTAGGTATCACACAGAATCAAAGTTGGCAGAATAAAAGTCCACAATTAACCAACTTTATTAGATGGCTTATTCTTGTCTCTGTGTAAACCTTTTGGCTTCTTATGCTAATCGTTTTTACATCTGAAATACACACTGTCTCACATACCCTCTTGAGGAGTATCAGAGCAATGCCCACAAAATTAGGGGCTGCTTATTCAAAACATTTGTTTGTCTTTATAGATTTGAGTGGTCAGTGCCTCCCTACTAAAAGTTACTTTGTTAAAAGTTCTCCTACTTTAGATGCCCTGTTAAAATAGGGGTACGATGAGATAAAAACATGATCCCCATTCAAACTGCTTGGCAGAGTGACCTGTTTCCTGTGGACCTACCTTTAAGCTGGTAATTAACTGTTTTGCAGGACTTAGTGTCGTGCTCTGAGGAGCACGACACTATCTTTTTTCAATTCTTTTTTCTTTTGTTTTCTTTTCTTTTCTTATGAGAATGAGTGTACTGTAATATCCTCCTCAGAGACTGCTTGTCTAAAGTCTTTATTTATGGTACTGTTCTCAGAGAGGGAGTTAATGGGTGTTCACAGGTCCGTTTCCTCTAACCTGATTTTTCTTCACGTGCTGTCCAACTGCCCTTCACCATTTCCACCTATTTATACCTTCCTTTTATCAGTAGTCACTCTTCTCCTCAGCTGAGCCTCCAACGTGTGTCTGTGACCTGCGCCAGCCAAGGAAAGAATGTTGCCGATGACACATCAGTGTAGCGTGGCACAATGCCAGAAATCTTTTTAACTCGTGGTAACGTAAAATTATTAGTATGCATAAAGCTTATAGCGCTTTAAATTGTTGTCCGCGCTGAATGAAACGAGCACTAGTGGAGATTCTTGTTCTGTAGAAACATTAGCTCACACTTCAGCCGTAGCCACCAACATGTGCTTGTGTGGGTTTGTGTCTCAGAGTCTAAAAATGGAATATGGGAATAAATGTAATGGCGCTAAAATTATACTAATTATGTCAGTGTTTTTGTTTGACAGTATTTTTCTTTGCACGCTGCCAGTGGCATCAGTATGCGGTGAACACACCCTGATTTCATTACCATCTGCTTTCCAAGACCCGTTTCACATGAAAATGGCTTAAATGAGGTCTTTTGTGTAATGATCCTTAGTGTGTTTTGGACACTTTGCTATTGTGGTTGTGACTAGCTTACTTTGAAGGTACAGACCATGCTAGTGTATAATTGCCATTCGGTTTCAAAATGTTAAAATAAAGACTTTATTCAAAAGCTCACTATTGAAACACACTGATTTCGTATTTGTTTCGCAGAATTGTAAGAGCAACTGAGCTGTTACCGATACGCAATTTGCAAAGTATTAGCTAAGGATGCTGAGCGCGTGTGTATATGTAATTAAATCACTTAACGATATCAACAATTTGTGAATGTTTCTTGTCAGACAAATCTTCTTACAATCACAATATGAGTAAAATACTGTTCAGAGGTTATTGTAAGAGGATTTGGGCACAGGTGGCATTTGGAGCTAAGCTGGGGTTTGATTTGTCACCAGGGATCAGCTGCCTACACTACGTACTTAAACCCTCAACGGAGCTGAGTCGATCTCTTCCTCCTTCTTCTCTTTTTCGGTCCGCCACTAATGTGGAAGCATTTAACGTATGTGTTGCAAATAGTAGGCTACAATCGTTAAACAGCAGAGCATTTTAAAAGTTTATCGTTTTCCTGCTGCGAATGAGACAGCTTATCTTTCACGGCGCCTTCCTGAGTGAAAATCTAGTTGTCTTCGGCTGTGCTGAAATGTTAATTACGCGTAACTGTTATAACTTTAGTTGTCTCTATGGTCAGGTAGCTCTGTCTAATCGTTTTACTTCAGCGGCTTCGACTGGAAAATTAAATTTAGACACTTTCGAGAGAAGCCTCTTTGTTTTTCTCTGTTTTTAGGTTAGTGCATGCCTTGTGGCAATCAGCACACTCTTTCGTGCGGCAGCGACACCAGTCTCAGTGGTACATTGTATCAGTTAAACCTGCGAAGGTTAATCCTGCTCCGAGGCGAGAATGAAGTCTCATTCACTCAAGTAGCCTTAGGGAAGTGAAGTAAGTCAGGCATGGAAGTAATCTTTGTTTATTTATTTTGCTTGAAAAGAACGTGGAAAATAGCGTGTCAGCCCTGTTCAAGATATTTGGGATAAATCATGTCAGAAGAAGCCACATTTTGGTAATTTCCCGTAAAGACTTTCAAGAGCCAACCTTTGACAAATATACATGTTGTGTTAGTGTTACTGATGGACTTAAACCAACACATAAGGGCATGTTGGCAGAGCATCAAATGAGGTTGGGACTGTAGTTTCTTTATTCTTTTTTTAGAAGTAGAAGTATTTTATTTGTCACACACACTGAGCAGTGAAATGGAGCCTCTACATTTAACCCATCCTAACACCAGTGATCACACACACACTATGAGCTAGGAGCAGTGGGTGCCCGGAGACCAACTCCAGGTCTTTTTGCCAGTGCTTTGGTCAAGGTTGCTGACAGGAGTACTAACCCTAGCATGCATTTCTTTGTGGTGGGAGGAAACCGGAACACCCAGAGGAAACCCATGTAAACACAGGGAGAACATGCAAACTCCACACAGAAAGGCTCCAGGATAGCCGGGATTCGGATTCGAATTCAAACCCAAGGCCTTCTTACTGTGAGGCAAGAGTGCTAACCACTGAGGCACTGTGAAGCGGCCTCTCGCACATCTCTCAGCAGATGTGCAGTTGTAGAGACAGTCTTCCCTCATTGACCCAGTTGGGGAAACACCAGTCTGCTATCTAAGCCTTTAAAGGGATTGTTTGCTGACTGGACTCAGTTTGTAATCTAATAATTGGCTTTAGAAAGTGGAATAAACAGTCCCAAGCTTTCTTCTGCAGCCTTTCACCGACCCTTTTGATAGGAAAGGTCACACTGGAGTCGTGCCTCTCCACTTCACATCTGACAATGAACATGAGCACTTGTAATGATATTGTACACTGCCTTCTATATTTCAGTCAGTTTCTTTCCCTCCTGATTATTACATGAATATGTGCAGTAAGGGGTTGTGAGTGAAATGTGAACATATTATGACCAAAAACAAAATGACTTCAGTCTGACCTCTTCCATAGCCAGGTCTGTGCTGGGCAGTAGCAGCCTTTAGAGGGTAGTAACTGTAATTCAGTATTTAGCTTTTTATTTTTCTCCACCTTGTCCATGACTGTACTGACACCAGTATCAGGATGTGCACAAATACTCAGTTTTCAGTTTTCACTTTAATGCTTCGCAAAGTCCCTCACTGAGTTTCCCCACCAAGGCGACGGGAGAATCTCGTGTTGCCTTGATGTACCAGCTCAAGTGGATTACTTCTAAAGAATTAAAACATACATGCTTTGATTTTCAGTTTCACATTTTCAGCACCAGTGTGTGTCTTCCTTTTTTACATCATGTTGCTGAGTGTTCACAGTTGGACTTTTCTGTGCTGTACTTTTTGTCGTGTCTTTAGAGTAGCGTGCTTTGAACTGTCCCTTTTAGCTTTGGTATCTGCTCTCTATCAGCCAGCGGCTGTGTCTTTCATTAACATGCGCTCTGCTCAGTTTCATCTACGGGTGCCCGTTTTAACCCCTGGCATATGCCGGACATAAAGCAGAACTTGTGGTGAGTGGGCCGGACTGATGCCAAAAGAAGACTGCCACCCTCCACACTGAGCGGAGTGCCTGCAAAGGCTGAATCAGAACGGGATGTGAACTGAATGATAGCACTATCTACACATGTTAAGGAGCCAGTGGTTGGTTCTTCCTCTTAGGCCCCTTATCAGAGAACACACGCAAGAGCATAAATTCAGACAGGCACACACGGTGACGCAGAAACACTTGCAACATTGTGTGTTCGTGTGTGAGAGAGATAGTCAGAGAGATGTTTGTGCGTGTGTGTGTGTGTGAGTGTGATTTCAGTTCCAATCATGAATGTGTCTCATTCAGAAAGAGCTTAGATGACAGGCGAAGGTGGCACTCTGCTGTGATTGGACGTCGTAATGGGGGATTTACTGAAGCGAAGTGCCTGCCCAACATCACACACACACACACACACAAGCTTGACTGATAAAGACCTCACTGTTTTTTCTTCCATAACCATTAACAGTGAATGGTGTTACTGTAATTTAGGTAACCTTTGTAAGTCATCTTCATAATAATCACATCATGAAACCTGGCACAATGTAAGTCTCCCTGTCGCGTGACAACCCCCTCGGTCTCGCTGAGTGACTGTAACGTGCTTCCTCTGACAGGTACCTAGTGCTGAGAGGAAAAGTAACCCCAGCCATGTCACCCACCGAAAGGAACAAGGCCAACTCTGTTCTCCTGGGCTCCCAGCCACAGCAGAATCTTTTCCATGTCTTATAGAGCTGTTATTATGCTGTGTTAGTCATAATTTTTTTTCCTCCCTGTGGGTTTCTCAGTCATAATCAGAATTGCTTAAAAAAAAAAAAAAACTAACTAAATTATCAATGTCAGATGCTACGTTTTCATTCATTGTTAAGCTTTTTTTCCTTTTTTCCTTTTTTTTCATTTAACTGAACTTGATACTGACCTCACCTGACCTGCTGTCCGGTGTCGTGTAATAAAGCCTCTTGGGCTGTCTGGCTGTGGAGCCGAGCTTTACTGACTGACTAATCCACCGTTACGTTGACCACTCCTCTGATCATTCTGACATCTGTCTGTCTTCAGCATTTAAAGTCACTGTAGAGCAGTGGCAGACTATGCCCCAGGTGAACATATTGCAGGTGATCAGTCCACACGCTCGCACTCACTAGAGATCCTGGGACCATCTGGATGTGACCTGTTCTCATGTTCAGGACAATGTAGTGTGTGGAACAAGTATAAAACCTATTCCCATTCGGTGTGAAATAACCCCTCCCCATCTACGTTCTGTAGATGTGTCTTCTGTCTCTCTGTATGTGCTGTTTTCATACAGTTCCTGGCTTTGCTCGTCCAATTAAAGTGAGATCAGAGAAGAATATTTGAACTGTTAAATGAAACAGGTATTGACCCAGATTAAGTCTCAGGTGTTAAACTTTTAAAATGTTTTGTAAAGTGGAACTGTCAAGCCAATGTCAGGCTCTAGTTACCCACCGTGGCAACTGGTTTTTCATAATGGAAAGTGAGTTCGTCTGCTTTCCTATGACCATTAAGATGAAGACTGGTGACAGGGTCGCAGTAAATGAGGAGTGACCATGGGGATTTAATTAGCCTGAATTGTTGACCTTACCAAGCAAGCACACAGTTATCAAAGAGGCTGAACTCCGATTAGGGAAGAGACTTGCAGAATATGAGCACTGATTCTTCAAAGCTATTTCAGCTCATGTTCTACCTGAAAGACAAGTTATAACCTACAGGACAAATGCAAGACAGGGATGTGTGGAACTTAGCTTAGTTCGATGAACCAAGTGAGTTGGTGCTTTCACTTGCACTACTTACAAACAACTTTGGTAAATTCAACCCACATCATCATAAAACACAGGCTCATCACAGACATGGTTTCTGAAGGTTTTGAAGAGGGTTTCTAATAGCAGGACTCCTCTTTAATCACTATAGTTCTGTTGTTACCACGTGTTTCTTTCTGTATCTAATCTGAATACTGCCTTAGTCCTTCACCTTAAAATTGAATATTTAAGGGCCCTTTGAGGTGTGGGTTACATGACAATGTCAGGAAAAGGTTGAATGTTTGAACCACAGTGGAAGTTTTGGCCATTACAATCTCCTGGGTTTGGTCAGGAGCTTTAAAAAAGAACTCATCTTTGACCATATTTGATTTCTGTTGCCCTGGTTAGAAAAGAGAACATATTTCACTCCCTCATGCTCTCAGTTAATGAACCATATATTTCCTTCATATTCCAGGCATGGTTGTGAAGGGAAAGCTTTCTGGACTGTTATACAGATGGGTATTTTTTCCTGTAAGTGAGATTTGACTTACCTACAGTTTGTTCAGCATATGTTTGCTCCATTGGCTTTACTGGACAGACTAAATGTGGATTAGTGTGTGCTTGTTAGACTTTTTCTAATGGTGATGCTCAGGTAGATCTAGATCAGCCACTGTGTTTGAAATCCCAGAACAAATCTGTCAGAGAGGCGAAAAAAGATAAAGAGGCAGAAAAACCCCCTGAAGTGACATGCATCAATTCCCACAGTGGAACTATGGAGTCTTTCCCAATAATGTCTCCCACAGGGATTATTGGGTTCAGTCCTGCAACTCTGAGAACTACTGCTGGGATACTCATTTCTGTCTCCAAGAGCACTGGCTAAACCTCGACCTCAGTAATCAAACACCCTCTTCCATCCTGCTGCCAGGAGAGTGAAGGAGACGAAAAAAAAAAAACTATAACTTCACCTGGGATCTACATGGAAACTTTAAAACAAAGTTGATGATGTTTCATGTTAGGTAATGTTAGCAGACTGTGAATGGACTCCGTAGAAGAAAAGAGTCAAACTGGCAAACCAAGGACGTTTGAGAATTCCCTTGTGTTTAGAAAAGGGCAGCCTGCTCCTACTTAGCTAAAGTGGTATGTTCTCTTGGCGTGGATCCCCGACTGAGCGAGAGAATTAGAGACAGAGAGATTTAAAAGGAGCCTCTCGTGCGAAGTGGCTGTGAGTGTGATTGTGTGTGAATGCGTCTCAGCTTCCCACTATAGACCTGGCTGTTTCTACGATGACCACACTGACGGAGCGCACTCCTCACAGACTGCTGCACCGGCATGGAAAAGAAGGAGAGAAAAGGGGAAGTGGATACTATGACTGATTAGCCTATCGCCCAACAATGTTTATTTTTGAGTTCTGCCCCTGTCTTGAGATTCATCTGTTACCCAGCTAATGGCTTTTTGAGCTGTCCTAAAGCCTGTGCTGTCCTCCCAGCAACGTTCAGCACTGCTGCTAGCTTCTTTTTTTTTTCTTCTCTCTCTCAATAAGCAGTTCTTCTCTGCCTTTTCTGCCTTTCCCTGTGAGCTGAATTTTTCATCGAAGTGGAGCTGTTTCTCAGTGTGTGTGTGTGTGTGTGTGTGTGTGTGTGTGTGTGTGTGTGTCCGTATGTATTTTCAATAGAAAGTCAAGTGGCGTCTGAGTTTGGTCTGCACTTGGGATAAATCAGGCGACGCTACTTCTGGAACAGGGAACAGGTGGGAGGAGGAGCCTCAAATTTCACCCTCAAATGTTTGACAGAGCACTACTGGAAAAAGGCAAAAACAAACCAAAAAAGAAAAGCAGGGGATGTGATTGGGCAGCCTGGCGTGGGAAAACTGTTTTATTAAAGACTCTCTACTGACTTTCTATGGGTGTGTGTGTGTGTGTGTATATGTGCATGCTCTGTCGAGACCTCACCACGCTTTTAGTGGATGTGTGTACGTGCATATGTGTGGATACTAACTTGACTCTCTCCAGCTGCTGAACCAGTGTGTGTGGTTACTCTGAAGCGTGCTCGGGTTGCGGTGATGCTTGTGTCAGTGTGTGTGTGTCTGTGTGTTTGTGTGTGTGTGTGTTTGTGTGTGTGTGTGTTTGCTGGTTTATGAACCAAACTTTGAGAAGGAAAGACCAAATAGAAAGATGCCAGCCATTCTTGTAGCCTCCAAGATGAAGTCTGGACTGCCCAAACCGTTACAAAGTGCTTTGCCAGTCCCTCCTGCCAGGACAGGCAGCCTGAAGCCTCCCCCTTCCAGTCAAATTCCCCTAAAGACCCCTGTCTGCAGGCTGAGCACTGGAACTCTCCAGAAGAAAAGCCAAACTTCGAAGGGAAAGGCAGGAGACTCCCAGGTCAGAGACTAATTATTCGTCTGTGTTTAAATTCTTTCATCCGTCTTTTCGCATGCACATCTGTGCTCACCGGCTGTATGTGTGTGCAGCTGAAACTGCTGTAAATGTTCAGATAAAAGTTTGCTGTATGTGGATTCTTTTAGGGGACTGGTATAGATGCAGCATCATATATTTACATCAATATACTCTTGAGATGTTCTTCAACCTACGTTCTCAGTTCTCAGTTTAGCTTTTGAGTGCCCTGCTTGTTTAGTGCATTTAATATTGTCAGTGTGGACCATCTCTGGTCAGACACGCATTCTCTGTGAATCATTTGAGACAGTGGAAAAAAAAGGGAATGGTTCTTGGCTCTTTTCAGAGGACAATTCACTCTTCTTGAAATTCTGAATGGACCTTATAATACATCCTGTTTTACATTATTTTTCCATTAATGGCTACATAAAACCTGAAGTACTGATTTTAGTTATAGATATACAGAAACGTCCATTCTTGTTGATTGATTATCCTCTCTGACATGCAGTTATGTTACTGAGCAGAATCAGATTCAAAAACAGAAATATCATCTAGTGCAGTGTTGGCCATACGATGTGAACTGTGATGTCTGTTAATGCTGTTAGTACTGTTAATAGGTACTGCTTCATTAGCTCCCTACTGGTCAGTGTTAGGAGAGTGTTCGGGTGGTACACTGCCTGGCCAAAAAAAAAAAAAAAGTCACCATTTGGATTTGGAGCCTCTGGAGGCAGTGTCATAATCTGGGGTTGCTTCAGTTGGTCAGGTCTAGGCTCAGCAACGTTATATGGCAATAGAATGAAGTCAGCTGAGTATGTGATCGTACTGAATGACCAGGTTATCCCATCAATGAATTTTTCCTTCCCCGATGGCATGGACATATCCCAGGATGACAATGCCTAGGTTCATCGGGCTCTGATTATGAAAGAGTGGTTCAGGGAGAATGAGGCATCATTTTCACACATGAATTGGCCACCAGAGTCCTGACCTTAACCCCACTGAATGTCCTTTATGGAGTAGTTCGATTCTCCCGTCATCAACAAGATCTTGGCTAAAAATTAATGCTACTCTGGATGGAAATAAATGTTGTGACGTTGGAAAAGGTCGTCGAAACAATGCCACAGTGAATATGTGCCGTGATCAATGCTAAGGGCAGTCCAATGAAATATTAGAGTGTGCGACATTTTTTTTGGCTAGGGTGTATTTTATCTGTGTAACTATATACATATATATATATATATATATAAAATTTCACAATTATGAGTGAGGTTTACAGAGAGCATCATACCAGCTAGACTAAACGTCTGTTGACATGGTTACGATTACACGATGCATGGAATAGCAGAAAAAGCAAAGTGCCCCGTTAAAAACGTACTGCTATTAAAAATGTGTCTCGCGGCCGGCGCAGACTGGGATAAACGTTTACAGTTACGCAACTTGGCTTTTCTCATTTTCAGTTGGCGCGTTTGTTTT